>NC_061516.1:21825000-22070000 GCF_022379125.1 Scophthalmus maximus
CATTTCCTTGACATCTTTATGCTACAATATCCACTGACACATTACGGACATTACATTGCATCACACGATTCACCGTCCATTACATTGACGTGTCGTAAATTGGCCGCGATTTAGCCGTAAGTGCACTCGGAAGCCAGGCGATCGGACCTTTCCTGGATGGCGGTGATGAAGAGGCAGCTGAGGAGCCTTACCGCGTTTCCACATTTTCAGAGCCGCTGCTAATTACTTTTGTGTAGGTCCGTATAACAGTGTGGGAATGTGCGGATCTTTGGTGTAGGGTAATTAGATCACGGTCCTCCCGACAGCCCCGATTATCATTGCGTACAGGAATGTGGGAATTGCAGTACATCCACCCATCCCTCGCTGCGATACACCCACTCCCTAAGTGCTGCTGCAGAGCCGTACGCTACTTTCACATCTGAACAGATTGGAGCCTTTTCCCACGGTGCCGGGCCCACCCTGCTTAAAAAAACCCCCAATCCCTATAAATTATATCGGAGGACTAAGAAACACCTCGAAAACTGAAAGGACAGAACTCTTTCTGTTTTCGAAGTGTTCCTCCCAGACAACAGATCCGAACCACCGTGAGACCCGGAGCAGGCACTCACTCAGCACCAACACCCTCTGTTTAGCTGGAGACAAACATCTGGTGGCCAGACTCTGCTGCTGTGCAACACCCCGCACCCCCCACCCCCCTCCTCTCTCTTCACCCGCTGTTTTCTCTCTCATTTAATGCCTTCAACTTTTGTCTCTAGCTCTTCCCAAGCCACACCTTGTCTTTCTCACATTCTGCCGTGCATCCCGCAGAGCCCTCATATTATACATTCTGCTACGAGCCAGAGCCACTACTTGTGCCCTTTTCTAAATTGGCAATGAGGGGGAAAAAAACATAGAAGCGATAACAGTGAAAAATACGCGTAGCTTTTTATTGAAAAGCTTTTTTATGTTGACTTTTATCTTCAATCGTATCTGTCATCTCTTTTTTCAGACTGGGAAGAAGAGCAGGTCAGCAGTCCTAACATCCTGAGGCTGATCTACCAGGGACGCTTTCTGCACGGCAACGTAACACTAGGAGGTGAGAAAACACAGAAAGCACCCCCCCCCCCCCCCCCAACCCCCCCCCCGCCCAATCCCACCCCGCCCTCCCCTCTGTGTTCATAGACATACACACTAAGTCATGGCAGTGTGTTGCTGGAAAGTTCTTTGCTGCTCTCATCTTTTTCCTGAGCCAGAGAACAGAGGTACCTCAGTGCTCCGGACAAGCCTGCTTTGACGGAGAGAGGGAGGAGAGAGGAAATCCAGAAAAAGAGGGAGGGGAAAGGAGACTGGTCAGGAAAGGGGCAAGACTGGCAATAGAGAAGACCGCAGGCAGCACAAAGAGGAGACAGAGAGGGACCGGGGGGGTGAATGCCATAAGTGAACAGAAAGGAGGACGTCGTCTTTTGAGGCGGCCCTCTGCACTTCTCCCTGGCTTTTAGGCTCTTCTTTTTTTTGGTCGTCCACTTAACCCAATTTTGATTTGTCTGGAGTTTTGTGCGGTTGATGTCGTTATGGCCGCCCCGAAAACCCTTTACACTCATCCCATTACTGCCGTCTATCTAATGATTCCCTTTATCGTTGGTTTAACGCATCCGCGCGCCGACACAGAATCCTCTTAAAGTCGTGCCAAAGTTCACAGGGGTTTTGAAATGCCGCACACACATGTGAACACACACATCACACAACTGATGAGCCGTTAATAAACCATAAGATCGACTTCAGTTGATTGTTTGATTGATTGATTGTCAAGTTGTACACGTGGGACTAAAATGATCCATCACGTTATCATGTTTTTGTCAGGGTTACAGTCGTAAGTAGCTCATGGCGATCCCGTATGACTGAAATCAATATCACAATATTGACATGGATATATTTTGATATCGGTGTTGCAATATCGCAAACACATTAGTTAAAAAGCAGTGACTTTGTTTCATTGTGCATTTCATGACATCAAACTCTTCTATGTGTAAAATTAAATTTGGCAGTTTTGATTTGGACAACATCCATGACATGATTTAATCATCTTAATATATTTTTGTTTCTCGTTTTCAGCACTGATTCATCCCCCCCAGTGCTGTTTAAATTGAATTTTTTAAATACATTTTTTTGTCATGAGTGATATAGTATTTACACAGTCCCTGCTGTGGGAAAAGGTTCAGAGGTATTGGGGGAGTAAATACATAAATAACTGTTCAAATATTTGATTTGATTTTTTGATGATACTTTTCCTTACCTGCGAATTATTATTGTTATTCTGGAAGAAAATTATTATTAAAGCACTTTCAGCCACAGGTTATTATTTCATGAAGCAGCTTAAATGTATTTTTATAAATTTTTTCTCTCTTTTCTTTTAATTGGTTGCTTCTCTTGACTTTGTATTCTACTATGATACTGATGGCGAATGACTTTGTAAGGACATATTTACTGTAGCGCACTCGAAGATCCTCTAACTCTGTCTGTGTGTGTCCCTCTCTCCTCTCCTGTTAGCCCTCAAACTGCCCTTGGGGAAGACCACAGTGATGCATCTAGTTGCCAGAGAGACTTTGCCTGAGCCAAATTCCCAAGGTAACCAGCTCTCCGTCTCCCTTCCTCCCTTTCAGAGGGCCTTTTCACACACTGTGGACAACTTTAATCGCTCCCAGGCATTATTTATCTCTACACATGGCTTCAGTTTTAGGAACGGCCACTGGTGCAAGTAATTGGCTCCCTTAAATGTATCCCCCAGACACAACACACTGTGTACAACATGTAACTTAAATAAATCATATTAGGTGACGGGTCTCCTTTTAGTGTCAATCAAACTGCACCTAAATAAAGAAAAGAGGATATAGATTTGGGAAGAGACGTTGTGTTTCTGGTACGATCTATGCAGAGTCTTATGCGTTTACCACACATTGGTGTTACTGACAGTAAGTGTTCACCGCTGGTTGAGGCTGATAAGAACCAATCAGGAAGTGAATGTGGGTGAATGCGTCATCGTTTCCAAACGTCTCCGTTTTTGCCCGTCCATGCAACAACACACCACAGGAGAATTTAAAACTACAACGGGGACAGCAGCGTCTCCAAACTTCTCCATTTTAGGCGCTCAACAACTGCGATGTGGACAGCAGGCGTAACCGTAGGAATAGTGGCCATGTATTTCAGAGAAATGTAATAATGTGGATATAGCCTAAGTCCACTTCCACACGTTTTAGTAAATTCATCAGATTTGAAACAAAAATGTTTTTTCAAAGAAATGCCTCGCCATACACAGTATATTTGTTTCGGTGTCTTTGTAGTTTTTTTCTTGTTGTTGACGATGGATGTGTGTGTGTGTGTGTCCTCAGGTCAGAGGAACAGAGAGAAGACCGGGGAGAGTAACTGCTGTGTCATTCTGTAAATTCCCCCCCACCGCTACCCCCCCGTCATCGGTTCTCGCCCACGACGTTCTGGACCCAATGAGCTTGTCCCCGGTCCACAAAGCGGATATACATACACACACACACACGCAGACACACACACACACTCTCTCTCTCTCTCTTTTTTCTTCCCTCTCTCGTACACTCACACATAACATGGAAAGACGGCAGGATCAGCCAGGCTGATCCCGGACCCAGGGTTGGGAGCAGGAAATTGATTGACGATATAGTTGATTCCTTTGTTGTACTTGATTTTTGTCGTCGTAACTGAAATTTTAAGGAAGGAAACTGGATTTGCATGTTCTTTTTTTTTTTTCTTTCTCTTTCTCTTAATGCACACCTTTTAAAGCCTTCTGCCGCACATGCACACACACACACGTACACACACATACACTCACGTACAATAGACGTAGACACATTGTGAAGCCATCCTCAGCAGGTCTGTTAAAAGTCAGTTTCTAACTGACTCCTCATTCTAGATGGTTGTAACAGTGATGCAGTGCCAGAGTTTGTGTCTGTGGCCTTGTTTTCTCATCCAGACCGCTGAGGAGTTTAACCACTACCAAGTTACACACACCTACACACATACACACACACACACACACACACACACACACACACACACACACACACACACACACACAAACAATGACACCCCTGTCTATACATCCAACAATATGTGCTTGTGTGAACTCCTTCATTGCAGGAGATGAAGCTTAGACGTGCCTGATCAGAGAACTCAAACCTGGACACACACACACACACACACACGCGCACACACACACACACACACCTGTGTCCTTTATACTGCCCTCCTCTGCACGTGTCCTTCCAGGTCACACGAGAGAAATGATTCCTTTCAGTCTGCAGAGCGCTGCAGGGAGCGAACACGTCCTTCTCTCTCTCAGTCCTCACATTTTAGCCAAGCAAAAGCCTAAACAAAGCAAACACATAGACAAACAGCCAGTGTTGGTGCGCTTGTTTTTGCGTATTTGTTTCCCCGACATTTTTGCGACTGTGTTTTGACAGTCCGCGCATATTACTGCGCGACCAGTGTTGTGATGGGTAAGATGTCACGTCAGTTGTCCTCCCTCCCCCTCTCCGCTTCGAGGAAAGGCTCTTTGTGCTCCCGTTTTTAACAGTGTTGTGACGGAGCTCTCCGACAGCTGCAGCCCGCGCAGGGAAACGAACTCTCGAGAAGCGAAAAACGGTCCTTACTCGTCTTAATTCGCCCACGACGCTCTCCCTTGATTCTCCCTCCTCTCTGCATTAACAAAGTCCACTTTGCACAACTGAAGCATGTGCTCCTCCGTCAGATTAATGAAAATGTATAAAAAAGTTTTATGGTTTTATTTTATATTTTTCCAATGGAAGTAATGTTCCAAACTAAGGTATCGTGTAGAATATATTTAATATGAATCTTATATAGAACATGATGACTCTAGATCTTGTTGATATACAGTATATTGGTGTTTAGTCTATGATTGTGTGTACGGTTAGCTGCTAGCCAGTTCACAGTCACTCGCTGACGACGTCTTGTGCTTAACAGCAGCAAAAACCTCCCTAATCACTGACCGACTGTTTTTATTTCCTTTCTTCCGTGCTCTTTTCTTTTTTCTTTTTTTTTTCGCTTTGTTTATAATTTAATGTAATCCTTATTTTCTTTGTGTTGTTTTGCTTTAAAAGAATCGCTTTGTAACAGCACTAGGTCTTAAAAAAAACAAGAAACTATTGTTTATATTGATCAGGGTTCAAATCTGTACAGAGATAAATGTTTTCAAACCAATTGTAAATAGCACTAATGCTCCCTCTCCCTCCTCCGAAACTTCAAAATGGAATACATCTGTAAACTAAATAAAGGTTATTGAAGTGCACCGGCTTTTGTCGTGACTCACACACACACACACACACGCGTACTTCAACAGATTTATGAATCAGATGGGTGTTTTTGGTTTTCTTGGTCTTGTGATCACTTCCTTCACTTGACTGGTCAGGCCTCCTTGTCATATTTCTTGTCAGATGTTCCTCCTCTACATTTCTCAGATGGTTTATTGTAGATAAATGTTCAAAGTCAGAAAAAGTTACAATCAGATATTTCACAAAAAAAGCAAACATAAAGGAGAAGAACTTTGACTCTTCTTTCTTTGTTTTTCATCAATCATCTCACGAGCCCTCGCTCACATTTGCCACTTAATAACTCACTGTACATAATAGCGATGACGTTGAAGCTCAGTAAAATGCTGCATCTGTAATTACTTTTGTACATAGCACAGACTCTTGCACTATCTGCTTATTGCACTTCTGGTGAGATGCCAAACCTCATTTCGATACTCTATACTTGTATATGTGTAATGACAATAAAGTTGAATCTCTCATCTCATCTCATTTCTTCTTCAAGTCAAACTTCATTATCAATTCTGCGATATGATACAGAAGAATCGGAATTGCGCTATCTATGACCCAGGTTGCAATAAGTTAAAAATAAAGATAAGTAATATTACAATAAATACATTTCAAATAGTGCAAAAGTAATGATCAAACAGTAAAGAAAACCAACTATTAGGAAACTTAATACATTGAAATGTACAATATAAGGACATGAAGAGCAGACTAATATAATAACTGTAAAAGGCGCTGGTGAAGTGATTAAGTGTTCCTGCGAGTTTTTTTATTCTTCATTGATGGATCAGTATTAACAATCCATAGTAAAACTCCTAGATGGGGGTAGTTTTCCACAAGAGGAGCACTTTTAATTGAAATTGTAACCTTAACCCTAACGCTTGTCATTTTTTTCCAAATTCTAGAAATGCGTGCTGTATAATTTGTATAATCAAAAAACTCATTCTACCTGTCAGATAAGTGCAGTGGGTTAAAAAAAAGAAGAAAAAAAGTTCTGTATTTACTTCCAAAAATGGAGTGGACCTCAAGTAGTGAGTAAGTAGCGTGAAATAAAAAAAACCCCACTCAAGTCAAGTGCAACTCAAATCTGTGCCTGAGCGGCGCGCGAGTCGACGCCCTCCGTCACCACCGAGCTCTGTGTGTGGAGACGTGTTTTCTTGTCACTGGACGGTCGGCGGATTCTCACTCGAGTCGGTTTGTGGATGGGCGCTTGTGATGCCCCTTAAAGTCATCTCAAGGTTGATGATAATTATATAATTATATATACACATAATCAGCAGCAAAGTCTTTTCTTCTTCTTTTTCTTCTTCTTCTTCTTCTTCTTCTTCTTCTTCTTCTTCTTCTTCTTCTTCTTCTTCTCTCTGTGCTGTTCAGGCAATCGTCCGGTTTTCACAACAGCCAGGAGACCACAGTGCGGCAGGCGAGCCAGCGCGGGCCCCACTGTGCAGTTGGGCCTGCTCCGCGTGTTCTCTGCCTCACGCGTAGTTAATGACACACTGAGGGAACACGCTGCCTCGGAGCTGCGGGGACACTTTTGAATTCAGGGTCTTCCACAGCTCAGTGTAACGTGAGCTCCGCTCGACTTCGATTTATTATTTTAATTTTTGAATGAAAAGATGATGGATGTCCTTGTGTTGCCGTCACTGAGCCCCTGTGTGTGACCCCCTCCTTGTCCTCCCTGCAGTCCTGCTGTGTTCACGACACAGTGAGTGCAGTGTGGGGCCAGATATTCAACGTGAATGCAAGTATTCTTCTGCGATTTACGCCCCTTTTATAAAAGAGGCTGTGCACAGGCGGAGAGAGGACTGTGGTCACAGTGGCAGCACCACGGTATTTTCATGTGTGTGACTTGGAGCCGCTCAGTGTCGACGTTGCCTTGGCCTCCGGAACAATAGTCCAGTATCTTTATACATCAAAAAAGTACATGGTGTGGGTCTGCATGAGTAAACATTGTGTTGTTTCATTTAAATATATGCAGTATATGTGACATTTACTACATGTGATTCTGACAAAAAACAACGACAACACTGTCAAATGGACACGACTGGCCTGGTGGGCGTGTGTGTGGCGAACGGCTCTCTCAATGGCGTCCGTTCATTTTGTCGTGTTTGGACGGGTTATACCGAGAACAATATAGTTATGGCGTGGAAAAAAATCCATCAAGCCAAACAGCAAGACATGATTTCCCTTGCTCAGTGTGTGGCCCATCAGAGACTGAGGTAAGGTTTGAGGATGTCGCCACCTTCTGGCGAATCCCCTGTATGGCATCATCATCACGGCATCTTATCTAATTGGATTTTTTTCTCTCTCTAAATGCCTCAGTGTAATATATAAATGTGTTTCATAAGCTCATTGTCATTTTGTCACGTATGTTTGTTATAGGTTTTGTTTTTGAAGTCTTGCCGTGTTTGCTTCTTTTTGTAACTGCAGTTTACTTCCTTTTCTCATTGGGTAAGAGTGGTACAGTCTTTCATAATCTCTTTCGTCACAGCTTTATATTCACATCATGTTTTCAGTCCCATCGCTGCACTGCAAACATTTATTTAACTTTTTTTCTTCAGAGGCATTGAGGAACCTTAAAACAAGCCTACATATGAATCATCTTCATGTTTTGTTCTCTCTCTCTCTTTTTTAAATTTGATCATGGTTTTTCTAAGTGGTTTTTTTTTTACCCTTAATTTAACATATTTAGACTGAAATTGATAAAAAAATAAATATAGAATACAGTGAATGGGAAGAAGAGCAGTTAAAATAAAAGTTTTTTAGAACATCAGTGTCATTGAAAGACACAATAAAACATGTTTCCATGGTGACAATCAGGGACGCCTGACGACCAGGGAGGTGGATCGATCACTGTGACCCTCTTGAAACACGTATAAAATCAATATAGACAGAAATTACAAAACATGTCATCTAAACTGTGGAACAGGGGAATTTCTATTTGCAAAAGCAAGAGATGTCTTTCACTGTTGAAGAGCAACGGGTTAGGTTTCCTTGAAATAACAATTTAACAAACAAATCTTGCCGATCATGTTTTTACCTGCTCCATTTGTCTTATTTCCTCTAGAGATTGCACTAACGCTGCTTTTCTTTTTAAGGGCATAGTGTGAGTTTAAACATACAATATAGAAAAACCCACCACCAGTGAAATATAATTTTGCTACATGTAATTATTGGCAGGGTCAAATAAAAGTATCCGACGCGTTTCCTCTGTCTCGGCAGGCAAATCTTTCATCTTTGGCCACTTAAACACTTCACAACCGGGTGTAATGAGAGTTTTGAAAATGGCATAGATGCTTAAAAAAGGCACAGGCCTCCGGATTTCAGCTAAATACCTCATGTACAATTATATTTCCCTTTAAAGTTAATGACCACCGCAGCTCTGAGGGCCCCGTGCCAAGATACATTTCACATAAATGCAAAGCGCCGTTCCGCAATGTGTCACCATTTAATTCAACGTAGAAGTTACCTGGGGATAAAAGGGTGTGAGCTGCCCTTGTTCTGGGAAAGTAAAGGATTATTTTCTGTATTCCACTTTCAGATAATAAACTATTTGCAGCTTAAATCAAACAACAGAAAAGTCCCACACAGAGCGAGATGGTGCAAGACAAATCCCATGCGGTGGAAACTTCGACAAAAGTACTTGAGCAATAATAAGCTGCGACAACGGTGTGACAAATATTTGTGTGTGTCTGTGTGTGAAAGGTGAGGGGCGGCGCACAAGCGCCCTCAGGACCGATTAGTCAGGTTTGAAAACGAGGAGAACAACATCTCTCCATCTCCCTGGGGGTCGGAGCGTCTCTTGTTGAGAGACAGTGTCACTGTGGTTTGACTCCCGCGGGGACAGACCTGTTTGTCACGGAGGAGGAGAAGATCAGGGTTGACTTCAGGATCCACAGTGATCATTTCAAGGCTTGTGGAAAATGTGAATGCAAGAGATGGAAAAATCAATCTCAAGGAAATGTAATGTGCCAACAACATCGAATACCACTAATACTTCTATTATTACATCATCTATTAGTATCATCACTACCACTACTGCTGCCGCTTTTACTACTACTACTACTACTACTACTATTACTACTACTACTACTACTACTATTACTACTACTACTACTACTATTACTACTACTACTACTACTACTACTACTACTACTACTACTACTACTATGTGTTTGACTACAGCAACTGATATTGCAAAAATACTTGAATCACTACTAGATGCATCACAACTCCTAATATTCATAATGCATCTAAAGCTAGTAACATTAATACACTTGTCACAACAACAACCCCCCCCCCCCCCCCACACACACACAGACACATGAAAATGAATCAACCGGAATTTTAAAACCTTTAATAATAATTTATTAAATAAAAATGCAAGATCGATGAGTATAGATTGTCAACTTATTCACATGACATCTTGTAAAAGATAATCAGTTGATTTAGACGCATTGATGAAAAAGAGAAAATGATTCTCCGTCCCTCTGCAGTTGCAGGTTTCTTGAACATGGTCTGAAACATCTTAATGTTGTCAGATGAACGGGTGGCTGATTCCCTCAAGAGGCTAATTTGTGAGCGTTTTTTCCTTCCTTTTTGCAGAACATGGAGAATTACAATTAACTGTTCCCCACAGGCCTGCGGCAGTTGATGCATCCTGTCCTTTTTGTCCTCTTGGTTATTTATTTACAGCGGACGCGTGTCTCTGTGGGGAGAGTCTTGACACCGGTAATATACCCAGGGGGCAAATTTCATTAGTTTGGCAACAGGTCCTTCATAGTGAATCCCAATACTCCACGTCAAAGGCTTCAGTAGTCTCTGGAGACGGTTCTGATGCTTGCTTTAGTCGCAGCTAATGGAATTAATAAGAAATATGAATACCACAGGAGATTAGTGAGAACGTTCGCCGGGTCGGTGTAAAGTTCGTCTTTCTCCTGCTTTCATGTGGCCAGTAGGTAGAGAGCAAGCAGTTGCTATCCAGTTATTTCATTAGTGGATAACAAACAAAAATGATTATGTTGGAGTTGATTTGCCACTTCAGTAAAAATAGATTTACAGCTTTGAATAATATTATTTTTTTTTAAAAACTCAAAATTCCTTCAGCAAATAAAAGAGAAAAATAAAAAATGTAAGTCTAAAAAATATTTTTGCATCACGTTTAAAGCAGATTAGTCTACACACGCACACACACACACACACACGCACAAACAAACACACGCACACACACACACACACACACACACACACACACACACACACACACACACACACACACACACACACACACACACACACCTGTCGTTGTTCATCTTGAAATGAAGTTGGAAACCAAGTTCGCGTTCTGATGTGACCCTGAACTTGTACGGTGAAACTAAGAACGGCCTCACAGGAAGTCATGATTGTATATTGTTGTCTACATATTTAGCAATTTCTCCTATATTCTGTCCACTGTGCTGCTGTAACAACCAAATTCCCCCATTGTGGGACGAATAAAGGAATATCTTATCTTATCTTATCTTATCTTATAAACATTATGTCTTTACTTTGTCTTCAGCCATTCCTACAACCCATAACCATACGTCTTTAGGCCTGTGCACTTAACTCAAAGGAGTAATCATACAGTAGGCATGGTGCTGCCGGAGCGCACAGGAACAACGCTCAGACACGTTTTACACTGACACTAACATGTGTGTCACACAAGAGAGCCAATGAAAACAAATTGGAAAGAAAAGGAGTAGAGCACAAGGGTAGATAAATAGTTATTCAGTGTAAATTAATACTAATTACTGGCTTTTGACCTACTGAAAATATTTCTATAACACACAAAAAACATTGTTGACAGAGATAAGCTTCGTTTAAAAAAACCAATAATTCTGTATACGCATCAGCAGTGCCAGATGTAGTTCTTATCATGCCTCTGGTAAAACTACAATTGTGATCAAGAGCCCCCGTAAGCCCTCTTGGCTTACAGGGGCTCCTGGAATATTAAATATCCTGGAATATGGAATATCCTGAAATATTTAAAGTTGAATCCAAAATCTATATGGTACCAAGACAGATTTTAATGTGGTTGGGAAACAGTCTATTTTCTTAATGACATGGGTTAGAAGACAAAAAATAGAAGAAAAGAAGAGGAAGCTGACCTCTGACCTCACAGCTGCCTGGGGGGGGATTTGATTCCATTCCTGGATTTGAACCATGATTTCTTTCAGAATTGATTTCTGAATTAAAAACAGATTTTTTGACTGGTCAAATACAAAAGGTGGCACATGTTTTTAAGGGCTCTCGTGTGTCCAAATATATAAATATATACATATATATATTGTCCCCTGAGATACAGGATGAAATATAAATGGAAGTAAAGATGAAAGGTAAAGAAAAAACAGTAAAAGTGTGAGAAAGTGCCTTTGTGACAACATTGAAATTTGAGTGTAATTTGCGAGACAACAGCGTAAAAATCACAGCTGATGGACACAATTCAGCTGAGATGTGACACCTGGAGGCTAAAATACACACGTGTATTTCCCCACTCAGATTTACTGCAGAGCTGTCATCTTATGATTCAGGTGACAGACAGCCTGTCAGTCAACACGGGGAGCGAGTTGTCCCACGCGTCTTGCTATCAGGCTGCAGGATGGACTCCTCTGAAGCAGTGCTGGAGAGGAGGACTATCCATCACGGATGACCCGGACCAGCCTCTCCACCTCACACTGGACAGACGGCGGAGCTCCTTCTCCAACAGACTGATTCAGCCTCGCTGTCACAAGGAGCGTCTGGCTGACAGACAGACTCTGGACTCTGTTTTAGGCCAAACATCGAACATAAATGCCGGCACATTTGCACCTTCATGTTCCCATGTTCCTCTGCACACTACTGGCAACTGATTGTGCTACTGCACTATTTCCACTGTTAATATTTCATGTAAATTCTTTAAATTTATTATTCTTACTCTCTATATTTTTTGCAATTCGCATATTTCGCATATGTATTTGTGTAGATATTGTATATATTTTTAATGTGTGCTGTGTTAAAACGTTAAAAGTCCCTATCTCTCTCTCTATCTATCTATCTATCTCTCTCTCTCTATCTATCTATCTATCTATCTATCTATCTATCTATTTATCTATCTATCTATCTGTCTGTCTATCTATCCATCGATCTATCTATCTATCTATCTATCTATCTGTCTATCTATCTATCTATCTATCTATCTATCTATCTATCTATCTATCTATCTATCTATCTATCTATCTATTTATCTATCTATCTATCTGTCTATCTATCTATCCATCGATCTATCTATCTATCTATCTATCTATCTATCTATCTATCTATCTATCTATCTATCTGTCTATCTATCTATCTATCTATCTATCTATCTATCTATCTATCTATCTATCTATCTATCTATCTATCTGTCTGTCTATCTATCTATCTATCCATCTATCTATATATATTTATCCATCCATCTATCTATCATCTATCTGTCTATCTATCTATCTATCTATCTATCTATCTATCTATCCATCTATCTATCTGTCTGTCTATCTATCTATCCATCTATCTATCTATCTATCTATCTATCTATCTATCTATCTATCTATCTATCTATCTATCCATCCATCTATCTATCCGCGCCATGGTAAGTTTAAACTGTTTCCAACTAACTGTTTTCCAACTAACCTGACCTAATCCCCTCAGCTCTCTCTCTCCCGACTGTACCGTGCAGTTTGGGACACATTGTTTACCCGGCTGCTCTGGATGTGTCCTCGTGCTGCGGGAGCAGAGTCGACAAACAGCTCATTAACGGCCTCATTAGGACGAGTTGTGACACCTCTCAGCGAGGGAATAGCGTGACGTTCACCCGTGACTCTCCTCTTCCCCTCGAGGACTGCAAAAAGCAAACAATGAGAGAGAAGTGCTCAGGGGACATGTGAAGTATGTAGCAGCGGGGAAGAGAAAAGAAAAGAAAAAAGCCTGAGACCTCTGAATTTATTGGCATACAATATATATTACATAGTAAGAAGGATTACGTACTTGCCTAGCATCAAAGTTCTCCCAGCAGAATCGTATCCGCAGGAGGCCGAGTGGACGCCCTGGACAAGGTCGCCAGTCCACCACAGATCTGACATATACCGTCCAGACAAACGTCCTTTCACGCCCACGTTCACTGGTGCAGGGAAAATATAGATGCTGTCCTGGTCGTACGTTGGGATTCAGTCCATGAAAATCACCCATATATCATATCATATCATATCATATATATATATATATATATATATATATATATATATATATATATAAACATAATTGGGCCACACTGTTTCATTGGGTGACATGTTCCCCTGGAGCTTGGCCACTGTAGCTTATTTTAATTCAACCCCACATGATCTGTATTTATGTCACAAACTGTCACTAACACTTCAAATGTGCGCTGAATGAATTAGGGAATTAATCTGCAGCAAATTCATGTGTCACTAAGATGATGGGAGAAGGACACGCTTGCCTTTTTCATGTTTTTGCTTCTAATAAGGGAACTGTAATGAACTTATGGGATAATAACATGCATTTGTGTGTGTGCAGTGTCAAGGCTGTGAACGGGTCTGACAACCTTTTAGATCGCCTTTTTTTTTTTTACGATTAACAGCTGCCTCCCCTAAACTATATTTATTGTACATCTCGAATTACCTGTATAAAAAGTTGTACATGAGAATCTTAAATTTGCACGAATGCAAAATAATAATTGCGCTGTCATTTTTGTCTTTGATGCATCTGATATACCCAGGGGATCAGACGAGGACCCTGAAGCAGTTAAAAGCTTCTTCGTCAAACCGGAGCGCGTGCGCGAGAGAGAGGAGCTCACTCCTCACATCCGCGTGACGGAGCACAGAACCCCGCAGCAGCCGTTCCCTGTGTCGAATCCTTGTGCGTTGGCGGACGTTCCACAATGGAACTTTTCAACTCTGCTCTGGGGAAAAACATCACCTTTGTCCGCCCTGCGTATTTCATAATCAGCGGCTTCATCGCAGTGCCCAATGTCAAGTATTACTATGTCTTTCTGTTCTTTGTATATTTTGTTTCGGTGCTGGGGAACGCGTCCGTGATGGCCGTGATACGCCTGGATCGCAAGCTGTGGACGCCCAGATACGTGGCGGTTTTCAACCTGGCCCTGGTGGACCTGTTGGGCAGCTCTGCCCTGGTGCCGAAGGTCCTCCACATGTTCCTGTTTGACCACCGCCACATCCCCTACAACGACTGCCTGACGTTCCTTTTCTTCTGCTACGTGTTTCTGTCAATGCAGGCTCTCAACCTGGTCGCGCTCTCCTACGACAGACTCATCGCCATCATCTTCCCGCTGCACTATCAAGTGAGGGTGACTCGCCGGCTCATGTCGTCCTTGATCGGTTCGTTCTGGCTCTTTGCCGCTGCCGGGACGCTCACCGCCGTCGGCCTCCTCACCAGACTTTCCTTCTGTCGCTCCGTGGTCGTCAACAGCTACTTCTGTGACCACGGCCAGATGTATAGGCTGGCCTGCAACGACAACACACCCAATGTGGTCGTAGGTCATTTGTTACCACTTGCTGTTCTTTGGCTGCCGCTGAGCTTCATCCTGTTGACTTACGTGTGCATTGGCTTCACTTTGACCAAAGTGGCCACAGTTCAAGAACGAGCGAAGGCCTTCAAAACCTGCATGGCTCATCTGTCTCTGGTGGCCATCTACTTCCTCCCGATATTGATCACATTCTCCTCGAGAGTTTCTCCAAACGCCAGGATCATCAACCTGTCCCTGACCTCTGTCTTACCTCCCATGTTGAACCCAATCATCTACGTTCTGCAGACGCAAGAAATCAAACAATCCGTGACGTCTCTGCTGAGAATCAGAAAGCGATCCCAAGTGACAGTGAAGAAGGTGATGGTGAAATGACCGCCGCTGTTTGTTGTGTGCTGTGTGTTTGGGCCCCTATGTTAAATGCAGTAGAATTTGGTGGAATAAAATCAATCACGCACCAGATAAGGAGCAAACTAAATACTTAAACAACAATGCGCAAATGTTTTGACATGAATTTATTCCAAATTATAATTATTAACCTCAAAATCAAGTTACATTTTAAAAAGAACGAGTGAACTGAATGCATTTGAAGAGGAATGATTTTTTTTTTTATTAGATTAGAAGTGGGCATTCTCACACCGGGAATCGAACCTGGGTGAGAACCAGGAATCCTAACCGCTAGACCATACGGGACTTTATCTTACTGTCATCTTTGTGAACCATCTACAGGAAGTGCAGATTCCGCAGGGCTCAGCTTCTCTTTTTCTGATCCTACTCTTTGCAGGAACTGTAATATTTTCTAAGAGGAACAAAGCAAATGTATCCGGAGTAACTCTTTTACTCTCATCATCATCTTCAATCACAGTCAATTTTGGGCAATTTTTTTTTTTGCCAGTCTCAAGGTTCTGTGTGTAGCAAAGCTCCTGTCAGTGATGGACAATGACCCCCACCGCACGCAGGACACTGTCTCTGCACTGAACAGCTCCGTCAGCGACCGGCTCCTTCGCCCTACGTGTGTGAAGGAGCGGTACCGCAGGTCCTTCCTTCACACACACTGCACAACCAGCACTGCTCTCAATAGGACTCACACAAACACACACAGGACTCAACCACTGTAAAATAACTCACCGATACACTTGCAATAACTTACTGTGCAATATTTATACTTTATATTTTTTAATATTCCATGTGCAACTATATGCTACTGCTTTTAATATAGTATTGATATACCTTTGGTGATTTTTTATTTCATGTTATTGTTTTGTTAAATTTTGTACATACTAACCCTTTTTTGTGAATTTCTTATATATTCTTCTGTCCACTTTGCTGCTGTAATGCCCGAATTTCCCCATTGTGGGACGAATAAAGGTCTATCTTATCTTATCTTATCATATCTTACCTTTTTCTGTATGTAACTGCAGCATGATGCATATCACCACGCCTGTCTGGTAGGCAGCTTTGAAGATAAATCATTTTTTTTACTCTTCGTCCAAAATCATGTACCCGGTTTTCTGTCTCTCCTTCATCATCTCTATCAAATAAATAGAGAATATATATATATATATATATATATATATATATATATATATATATATATATATATATATATATATATATATATATATACTATATATATGGTATAAATGGTTATGGTATAAAATGTGCAAGAGGCAGCACATTGATAATAATACTGAGCACAGAGAAGAGAGTCAAACACAGAGGACCGGGAGTTACTGTGGTCGGTGGTGAAAGTCCTTTTCAGAGGTTGGACTTTAATTCGGTGGAATTCCTGTCTCGGTGACGGACAGGTTGCCTCGGCAGCGTGTCGAATCTCAGCTGAAAAAGAAGGAGAACCAGGACGGTAAGGTTCGCTGCAGCAGCGGACAGAAGTAGTGTACATGTGACGTGACAGGAATCCTCTGAACACACGGGCTGATCTGACGGATTTTAATTTTTTTCCCCTTAACCTGAACTTCAGATTATTCGGAACATGACAATTATGCCACAGGGGGGGCAAAGTGCATATTTACAAAGTCCAACTCATTTTCGACCTTCAAACCACTGGGGATTTGCCTTTGTACTGGGCCACAGGTGTTGAGCAGAGAGCCGGCAGGGCCCGGCCTGTCGCCTCACTGCTCATCTTGTGACACTGTCAGACCCTGATGAAGACCCAAGAGGTGGATGTGCTTGTTTACCCACGTGCTTGAGGAATGAACAACACCAACAGCCACCGCCCTTCCGCCCAGCGCTGCCAGGCGAGTTGAAAGGACCTCGTCTGATGATGAGTGGCTTGCGTAAGACGGACTGGGGGGGGGGGGGACGGACGTGGAACTTATTTGACGGGAAGGCAGCGGAGCGCTGGTCATTCGGTCGCCGCCTCTGTCAAAGGAGATAGAGCTCAGCAGCGAGAGAGAGAGAGAGAGAGAGAGGAGGAGAGAACCTCCATCCGCGCAGGGCGACACAGGAGGGGACACGTCCCTGCGTCGGTGGGCTCTCTGCGGACCGTTTGCACAATGGGCTTGTTCAACTCGGCCCTGGGGAAGAACATCACTTTTGTGCACCCTGCATATTTCATAATCAGCGGGCTCTCTGGCATCCCGAATGTAAAGCATTACTATGTCTTCCTCTTCTTTGTGTACATAGTCTCCGTGCTGGGAAACGCGGCCGTGATGGCCGTGATATGCTTGGATCACAATCTGAAAACGCCGAAGTACATCGCGGTGTTCAACCTGGCCTTCGTGGACCTGTTCGGTAACACGGCCCTGGTGCCGAAGGTCCTCGACATCTTCCTGTTCAACCACCACCACGTCCCGTTCAACGACTGCCTCACCTTCCTCTTCTTCTGCTACACCAGCCTCTGCATGCAGTCGTTCAATCTGGTCGCGCTCTCCTACGACAGACTCATCGCCATCATTTTCCCGCTGCACTATCAAGTGAGGGTGACGCACAGGTTCATGCTGTACATGATCGGCTCTTTCTGGGCCTTTGCCGTGACCGCCGTGCTCATCGCCGTCGGCCTCATCACCAGACTCTCCTTCTGCGGGTCCGTGGTGGTCAACAGCTACTTCTGTGACCACGGCCAGATATACCGGCTTTCGTGCAACGACCACTTCCCCAATTACGTCCTCAGCTGTCTGTACCCGGTTCTCATCTTCTGGCTGCCGCTCGCTTTCATCCTGTTAACTTACCTCTACATCGGCTGCACTCTGGCTAAAGTGGCCACGGTCCAACAGGGACTCAAGGCCTTCAAGACCTGCATAGGTCACCTGTCGTTGGTGGCGGTCTACTTCATCCCACTGTTAATCACGTTCACCTTGATGGAAAACATACATGCGAATGCCAGGATCATCAACCTGTCCCTGACCTCCGTCTTCCCCCCCATGCTGAACCCAATCGTCTACGTGCTGCAGACGCAAGAAATCAAGGAGTCTTTGAAACGGTTATTTAAAATCAGAGGTAAATCCAAAAGAATAACGGCAATGTGACCATTTATAGTTGGTGCTGTGCCTCTGAGTGTTTGGTTCGCTGTAGATTGAGTAATTGAGCATGACACGTTTGAAGAAGAGTAACATTATCATAACCAATGTTAACATGTGGTAGATATTTTGAATGTTTTCTTTTATTTTTTGACCTCAATAAACCCTTTTTTTTACAGATGTCGGCATAAAAAAACTCCTATGTATGAGACCAAGACTATTTCTGTGTTTGATGAAAGCTGCATCTGAGAAGCGGTTTCAAAGGAAAACAGTTTATAATGTTTTCATTGGGATGATTAAAGATGAAATCCAGATGCAATGTGTTTATCTGGATGTTTATTTTCATTTTTTTAATGAAAAATCAAAACCATAAAATGAAGATGCATTTTTTTTTATTATTTCTGTAATCAGTGATTATTTGACTTTTCCCTTCCCCCCTCTTATTTTTTAAATTACAGATGTTTTTTCTTCTTCTCTGCAGCATAAACCAGTGGATTTTCTGCATCATGAAAACATTTTCATTTTGAAATGTTTATTTTGTAATATATATATATATATATATATATATACAATAAAAGGAGAGTTTATACAGCAGTGCCGAATGCTATGAAAAGTCAGGGGATGACCCTTACAGTGGTTATATATATATATATATATATATATATATATGCTCACAGATTCTCTATTGGTCACTGACTCTTTCTCTTTATGCCACTTTTATAGTCTGTAATTTTTCTTTTAAAGTTCAAGTTGTCATTGCCATGAAAATAAAAAATATAGCTGCTCATTGTGGGATTTGTTGGGTTTTGCCTGTAATATTGTAATATTGACCTCACTATGTAAAGTACCTTGAGACAATGTATGTTGTGATTTAGCGCTATACAAATAAAATTGAATTGAATTGAACTGAATGAAATGGCCAGATATATTTGTTGTCTCCTCCTTCTCCAACTCTATACGTGAAATATGGATGTAAAAGATGCGTTACAGGTGAGAGTGTTGCCTCTGTACATTTATATATGTATATAAATATATATGTACTACATCAAAGTATAGATCGTTGCATTTGTCCCATGTAGATGTATTGACCATTTGGAAGTCTTGTCGACGGGACCTTTCATCATAAATGATCTTATTACACACTGTTTTCCTAAAGGTTAAGAATGAGTTTCTTTGCTCTGAAGACGTAACCAGCCTGAGGTCCAGTGGCATGATGATATAAGATTTGATGGACAGTTTCACACAGTGTGTCACTAAACTGTACAATGAGAGTCTCCCAAGGATTTTTCTTTGCTTGAGCAGGGTTCGTTTTTAAAGATTTTCTCTATAACAACCCTTATTAAGTCCTAAATCAGTCTTAATAGAACATTGTCATTGCTTTTAATGCTATTTTATTGCTTTACATTTTTTTTTATACCTCTTAGACACCAGACAACCTTACTATGGCTCACAGACGACTTGTCATCTATCGTCTTGTGTGGCTTGATGATGTTGTCAATACTCTTGACGTGGAGAGGCTTAGAAATAGTGGAATTGACCAGGTGAACTTATTTGATGCTGTCTGGCAACCTTTTATTAAATATTTGGAGAAATAGAATATAATGCCATATATTGATACCTGCTATGAGCGTAATTTGGGATCATCTGTTTTACTTTTGGCTGCTGTGTTTAACTGAGGGTGAGTGGTTCTTTTTATTTTATAAACAAACAAAAATGGAGACAGTTACTATGATACTGCATTTGTGCTGTAAGTTGAGCACGCTGTTGAATATAAATTATAAAAAATAAAATAAAAGTATTTATTTATTTATTTTATATACGTGTATGTATGTATGTATGTATGTATGCGCATATACATTCATACATACATACATACCATAGACTCGTCAGTGTTTGACTTTCAGCCTGACAAATGCGATGCAACCTGCATGGATTTCTGTTTTTATTAATTTATTTTTGTGTAATATTAATTTTTTTTTAAATATGAATTTTTAACGTTACTTTTCCACTGTAGCCTGACTCAGATTTCCCTCAGACAGTGATCTGCCATTAAGGTTGATTTGATTCATCCAGTCTGAAATCACGTTCGGAAAATATCAAAATATTTTGTGTAATATTAATTTTATATACAGTATATATATATATATATATCTATCTTATGTTAAGGTATTTTAAATTTTTAAAATTTTATTCCCCCCTACAAATCTTAAAATAAGAACGGTTTCTGTATTAGTTTTGTATATTTACCAACTATCCATATGTCACATTTTTTGTACCCACTATTAATTCTCATATTTATATTCTTGCTATGCGCATATTGACTCTACTCTCAGTAAAAAAATGTTCAAACACAAATGTTTTTATTATGTGTCATCTGTCTTTGTTTGTATCTGTGTGTGAAACTTTTTTATTTAATTTGCTGCCATCTTGATATCTTGTTTCACAATGGGACCTTTCTGGTAAAAGAAAGGATAAATAAAATTTTAAAAATCAGATCTTTAAAGAAAACATTTCATCGTTCCTCAGCGTATCCGAACATGCTTGATGAGTGAACCTTAATGGCAGATCACTGTCTGAGGGAAATCTGATTCAGGCTAAAGTGGAGATGTAACGTTGAAAATTCATATTACACACAAAAAAAAATCATACTACACAAAAAATAAAAATAAAAAACAGAAATCCATGCAGGTTGCATCACATTTGTCAGGCTGACAGTCAAACCCTGACGAGTCTGTGGTTCTGCGAGTGTTGCACCATCTAGTGCTTTGTGAATGTAGTCTACCGCTTCAGGATGAGGTCACGTTTCTCTTTCCTCGTCTCGTTTATCTGCAAGCCAAACAACGATCCCCCAATTTTCACAGACTTTAAATTTCAATCACACCCTTTGTTTTCAAAGAGTTCACAAAAAAAACGAAATTTTCTTAAAATAATCCTTTTGATTTCTTTTCGACATGGCTAATTCTGGCTTATCATGCAACGTGGTCCTGTTCCTCTACTCAATCTGTACGGTCAATATATATATATATCATAACTTAGTGGATTGCATCAGCGCATTGATCACAGAACCTACGAGACAGTTGCACACTGAAGTGAATCAGAGTCCGATCCATGAACACGTGACACCTTCTGCCCCGCGGGGCTGAAGAGCTCAACTATACATGTCAGTCCTCTCACAGACAGCTCCCTTCAGTGCACTGCACGCTTACTGCACGTACAGTCCAAGGTGAGTCCGTCGTGCCGCGGTTCCTGTCGAGCAGCCGCGTGCTCCTTCATTATCTGCCCTCTGACTTTCTCTCCTCGCATCTAGGGGGAAGGCGGCGTTCACCATGGGCCCAGAGGAGAAAGCCGCCGCCGCGTTCAACGGCACCTTCGTGCGCCCTGCGAACTTCTATCTCAGTGGGTTTTCCAGCGTCCCCCATGCGAAGTATTACTACGTCTTCCTGTGCTTCGTCTACGTCATCACTGTTCTGGGGAACGGCGTCCTGCTCGCCGCCATCTGCCTGGTGCGGTCTCTCCATACGCCCAAATACATGATTGTGTTCAACCTGGCCCTGACCGACCTGTGTGGCAGCACCGCGCTCGTCCCGCAGGTCCTGGACACGTTTCTGTTCGAGCGCAGATCGGTCGTGTACGAGGCCTGCTTGAGTGACATGTTCTTTGTGCTGCTCTTCTTTTCCGTGCAGTCGTGGACACTTGTCACGATGGCCTACGACCGATTCGTGGCGATCTGCTTCCCCCTGCGGTACCACAGGGTTGTGACGAAGCCGGCCGTCGCCGCACTGCTGCTGTTCCTGTGGGCTTTTTTACTGAGCTTCATCGCGACTTCTGTCGGCCTCGTCGACCGCCTCTCCTTCTGTGGCTCCGTGGCGGTGCAAAGCTTTTTCTGCGATCACGGCCCTGTGTATCGCCTGGCCTGCAATGACACGTCCATAAATAACATAATAGCGTACATTGGCTTCGTCATAGCAATCTGCCTCCCCCTGATATTGATAGTGCTCACGTACGTCTGCATTTCCGTTGCCCTGAGCAGGATTGCGTCCGCAGACGAGCGGCTCAAAGCACTGAGAACTTGTACTTCTCACCTGATCATCGTGGCCATTTTCTTCCTGCCGACTCTGGGCAACAACATAGCCGCAGTGGTCTCCTACATCCACCCCAACGCCAGGATCATCAACTCCTCTCTGGCACAAACCATACCGCAGTTGCTCAATCCCATCGTGTACTCGTTGAAGTCCGAGGAAGTGCTGGTCTCCATCAGGAAACTTTACAAGAGAAACAGGCTCGGCAACATCGCCTCGTCCAAAATCTGAGTGCGTCACAGTTGCATAATTCGGTGTTTTACTGCGGTAAAAGACAGCCTAGCCAGCAACTGCAAAATATATTAAAAGGTTAGAAAGTAAAATGGAAGAGCTTAGAAAGAGATCACTGCACAGCTCTGGAAATTGTACACGACATGTCTCATACAGAGACATGAAGTATGGTTGAATCAACTTGAATTTAGAACACACTGGTCAATAAACCATCAGATTTTTCAACAACAATCGATGATATTTTTCAAGTGCTGGTCTCAGCGAACGTTGCCGTCATTTTCTTGGGAACAGAGTTCACAATCAGAGCAACTCTGAAAACTAGAGAGGCTCAAGTTCTGTACATGCAACTGATTTGTAACTGCTTCATCTTCATGATATCAGAATGAAAGCTTGTCGACTGTGTCATGTGCATATATATATTTATATATATATATAAATATAAATATATATATGTTTGATGTATATGTGTGAGCACTTCATCTCTAACCAGGGCATCTGACAGCAGTGAGAATATACGGGATCTTACACTATCAGTTTTCTTATTGCTTGATTTTAAGACATATTTGTGCAAAACATATTTCCCAGTAGTGATAACAATCTGTAATTTTTTTTTAAAAACTACAGTAGAAGACCATGTGCTGCTGTCACAGAGTGACTGCCACTCACGGTGCAGTTTGCACTATGCACATAAACCCACTAGAGGGCAGTCACTCATCATAATACCTCTGTAATCTCTGTGTCCAGCATTGCAGTTAGATGAAAGTGTAGTGTCATAATAATCATTATCATATGAGGTTATAAGAGTACAGGAAAAATTGATGTGATAGATATTATCATATATTAACTATCTACCGTTGTACATCTTGTGACACTGTTCTCAAAAACATGTAAAATATGTAACTGTAAATATGCTTGGCTATGTGTACGGCATATAAATATATATTCCAATACCATATCAATTCAACTTTTAAAATGTTTTGATTTGACCTATACTGTACAGCAGACAGTCAAAACTCAGGAAAACGTATATTCATAGTGTTTGTTATTGTTATTGCATAGTATTTTTATTTCATCTTATTTTACTTGTTTCTTTTTCATTATTACATCTCCGCTGTGCTGTTACACTCATATGCTGCTGTGTCAAATTTGAATTTCCCCTGCGGGGCATCAATAAAAGGTACATCTTATCTCATCTTATAGGAATATGGTGATTTGTACCATGTTAAAAATATGGTAATTTCTTTTCGATTTTCCACACCTGACATCAAATTACACAAAATAAGTGTAAACAGAAAACTCTGTTAACGTTCGTCTGCTCATTTCATTTTCAGAGGGACGTGAAGACCCGTGGAACCATTTTCCTTAACAGGCTCTTCAACAATCATGCATTCAAAAGTCTAATAGCAGTGCACGTATGTAACGTGTATATGAGATATCTTTTTGCCATAAAGTAAATGGTACCACATGTATTCATCAGGGCGTAACTTTAGCGCGTCCAACGAGTGTCTACAGATTGACCACTGAGGCCGTGTGAAATTCAACTCGTGCATACTGTATGAATCATATGTTTTTCACGAGGCACAGTATAAAACTACCAAAGTGAACTTTGATTGTGGAGAGTGAACAGTGCAATATAATGACCACAGAGTTTTTATTCCATATATATTTTTTCCACGGTGAGTCAGAACAAAAATGCTGAAACTACCCATTTGCGATGCCGCGATCAGAATGTAGGTTGCTAATGAATTTAAAATCAACAAACAACCCTTGAGCTCTTCAGACGTCATCCTTATTAATCTGGAGGAAATCAATGTGTGAGAAAATATAGGGGGGCGTTGTACTTTTTTATTTGTTTTTGTGAAGCTGCGAGTCATTTGAAAGTCACTTTCCACTTGCAAACTGACCCGTGTCACATTCAAATGACAAGTTCAAACATGAACCGATTGGTGCTGCAAATTCATAATGTTAGAAGTCGCCTCAAGACTTATTTGTTTCTCTGACTCATGGCTCAGATATGATTCAGATCAGTCACTGTCAGTCGAAACAGTGTGTGGACACGTGACGTGCTGCTCCATCGGCACCGGTGTTTCCTCTTGTTTCCTATGGATGTTGGACAGTCGACCTTGTGAACGTGGCTGAAACAGAAACAGGGGAAACTGATTTGCTGCTGCCATTTATGCATGATGAGGCGAGAACATAACCTTTGAGAAGAAACAGCACACAGACGTTAAAAGTACATTTGCTGCATGAAACTTCTTTCAAGAGTTAAGAAATAAAAACGACCTGTAAAGGATTTTTTTTTTTTCATATTTTAAGTTTGGCCCTTTTTTTTTTACGGTCGGGTCATTTTATTCTGAACTAGTGGAAGTGTCTAAAAACATAGAGAAAGCTGAGGATAAAGTATTAAACTCTGGATTTCCTTGAATTTTTTTCCCCCCAGCTCTTCCCTCTACAGAAACATTCAGGGAGTCCCTTTTTCTCTCATGTGAACGACTCTCTGAGGTTCGCTCTTACGCTGCTCCCTGCCAATGTTGCTTTTTCTGACCAGTGCCAGGCCCACGTTTTTGATCTGTTTGGTTTTCAGTGAATACACAATGGGATTGACGCAGGGCGGGAGGCAGGAGGCCAGCGACAGGCTCAGCACGCGCTGGTCTGCGTCGATGAGTCGCAGATAGAAGCCTATCGTGAAAATGGTAATGAGGGGAATGTAAAATACAGCGACGAGGACGATGTGCTCAACACAAGTGCCCAAAGCTTTCGAGCGACTGTCCAGTGACTTCATCCTGAACACTGTGGCCAGGATGCTGACATAAGACAGGAGAATGAAAGCAAATGGTCCAGCAAGGAGCAACATTGTAAGAAAAGAGGCCACAGACCACTGCATCGTGTAGTCGTTACAGGCGAGTCGAAACACGGGCGCATAGTCGCAGAAATAACTGAAGACTGTGACGGACCTGCAGAAAGACAGTCGAGTCATAATAGCCGTTGCAAACGTGATGATTCCCAGAGCAATGGACCAGGTCACGCCGACAATACAAGACATGTGTTGCAGCGTGTTGATGGAGTTCTGACGCAGGGGGAAACATATTGCGATCAGCCGGTCGTAGGCAAGAATAGCAAGCGCATATGACTCCAAGGTCCCAAAAGCATAGTAGAAAAACATTTGCACCAAGCACAAGTTGAACGGAATGAAATTGTCCTTCACGAGAAACATCTTCATCATGCTGGGAATGGTGCACGAGTTGAGGATCACGTCGATCACCGCGAGGTTGACCACGGCCAGATACTTGGGAGTGTGCAGGCAACGGTTGAAGGCAATCACGTAGATCAGCAGGCAGTTGAAGAGCACCGTGACCACATAGACGAGCGCCAGGAAGACGAAGTAGACACTGACGAAGGGGAACGTCTGGAATCCGATGATGTAGAAGCCGGCAGGGTGAACGATGGCAGAGTCGTTCGACACAGTCCCAGGCGAAGACATGGTTTGAACTCCACAGCCTCCGTGTTCAACCTGACAAAGAGGGAGATCGCATCACATCACACACGTGGACCCTGCAAAGCATTTGCATCAGTTTACAATCGAACAATGTGCAGACCACACGCTCGCTAAGTTCAAACCACCGAAGCTTCACCTGAGTTCCGGTTAACATCAACACCCCCCCCCCCCCCCCACACGAGTGATGCAGCCTCCAGCAGCGGTGTGCAGAGGGCTGCACGTCTCACTCTTTGACATCAGAAGATATACTCTCCTCGTCAATCCCCAGAGAATGCCGCTTACCTGCTGAAACGGTGGACGGTCGGAGCATGTTTAATTGGATCCACAGGGAGAGGGGCTGGAGCTCGGCCTCTGATTCAACGTGATGTGCACTCGGAGCCCACATCTGATTGTGTCTGAATTGTGTTGAGTTTGATCATCTCGCCTCTCTCGATGGGTTGTTGTACAGTGTGATCCCATCAGAAGCAAAAGTTACTTGCTGTAGCGACTGTGCCGGTGACCTTTGCCCCCCTGTAATAACTGAGTTGAACGGTCTCGTGCACCCTCCGACGCACCTCCATGACCTCACCTCATGTAATGTAGAGACGCGTAACTGAGCAGCTTTGATTCCTGACTTTGCCTGAGACGCTTTTTCTTTTTTTATTCTTCAGAGAGACTTTCATGATCAAACGCATGTGGTCCGGTCCGGACCTCTCTGAAGTCAGGACGGTCCACAGGTTTCTCTCTTCTGCTCGGACACATCTAAATTGACTCTTCCAACACATTAATAAGGCACTGTCTGAAACTGTAAGTGCTCAACACACATTTTGAGAACTTGGTGTGCACATAGTGAACAGTGCAACACACTTGTCTATGCTATTGCATAATGTTCCCTGAGGATGGATGTATCATTAAACAGGCCACTGCGAGCCAAGAATAAAGAAAAAATGCTTCTAATGAGCCCAAGATATGATTCCGTCTCCAGAGAATTGTGTTTAATGACCTCGTCTGGAACAAATCAAGCTTTTTACTGTTCAAACTTCAGGCTAATTGATCTCAGTTGCACCTTTTGACAAACAAAAGCAATTAAAAACTTGAGGGGAACAGGTGGAAGTGAACTTTTGACTTTACCGACTTCCTTCGTGGAGGTCTTACAACAGCCTTCACCATTTATAAAGTCGATATATATCATGACCATGGATATTGTTAGACTACAACTTGAAGAGTAGAGTCAAATTGACAGTTCTTATTTCATTAAAAATGTTGGTTGTTATGTTCTGCTCAATAAGACGTGAGTCATACATAAATAAATGAAAGATTTCTCTAACAGTTCACTCACTTTGTGTTTCATGTTCATGGGAAAACACTGGTTTTTGCATCACAACCCACAGGCCCTCTGCAGCTGTTTAATAAGAAATGTGATACTCTAACACATTAAAATCATAGCAGTTACATCTTTAAGTTACAGATTCTTTAAAACCTGTTCTGTGATGAGTTTGCATGTTTGTCCGTGTGTTTTTTCTTTCTTTCTGGGTTCTCTGAAACCTCCCACAGTCCTAAAACGTGCAGGTTTGGTCACTTGGAGACTCGCAGGTGTGAATGTGAGCATGTTTGTCTCGGGGTGTCGGCCCTGTGATCAACTGTCCGGGGGGAAGCCCGCCTCTCGCCCAACATCAGCTAGGAGTGGCCAGGTAGGGTGGGTCTCCGGCACTGGGGTTTCAAGGGGGCCGGGTGGAGCTTCCCTATTCTGTCATGTTACTTTCTCAGTCAGCTACTTGCATCACCAAGCACACACTGTTGTACAAGAGAACCCCGAAACAAAGTGGCCAGAGCACATAGGGTGTGTGAAGTATTACTGAAGGACAAAGTGTTTCAATGTTTTTGACAGGATGATGTTTTATTCACAGTTTTATCACATTTACGATGAGTAATAATGTCAATAAGAAGTCAGATACATGGGAAAACATAACACCATATGGAAGACAGCTACAGCCAGACGTCACATAAAGGTGATTAAAGTAAGGTGTTAAATTATCATTATCTTCAGTTATTATTCTTAACCAAATACAAAGCCTCGAGTCATCGGTTTACTCACCACAGCCAAAGGTATTGGTATATATGACACAAGTGCAACTTTAATTAAATCATAATAAAAGATGATTAATAATCGTGCCGTTTGCAGCACGGTGCCCTGTTCACAGTCTTCTCTACACTGATGACCTCACTGTCAATCAGAGCATTTGGCCCCTTTCTGTTGGCATAGATTATAAGATGATAACAGTTATTGCTGTGTTTTTCGGACCCTCTCGCCTTTTAGTTGTGTGCAGACTTTTTTTTTCGGACCAGTGCCAGGGCTCTGATTTTGATCTCTTTAGTTTTCAATGAATACACAATAGGATTGACGCAGGGTGGGACGCAGGAGGCCAGCGACAGGCTCAGCACACGCTGGTCCGGGTCAATGACTCCCAGATAGAATCCAATGGTGAAAATGGTAATGATAGGAATGTAAAATACAGTGACAAGAATGACGTGTTCCACACACGTGGCCAAAGCTTTCCAACGACTGTCCAGTGACTTCATCCTGAACACTGTGGCCAGGATGCTGACATAAGACAGGAGAATGAAAGCAAAAGGTACAACAAGAATCAAAATGGTGAGAACAGAAGCTGCAGACCACTGCATCGTGTAGTCGTTACAGGCGAGTCGAAACACAGGCGCATAGTCACAGAAATAACTGAAGACTGTGACGGATTTGCAAAAAGACAGTCGAGTCATTATACCTGTTGTAAACGCTGTCACTCCCAGAGCAAAGGACCAAGTCAGGCCGACAATACAAGACATGTTTTGCAGTGTGTTGATCGAGTTTTGCCGCAGAGGGAAACAAATTGCGATCAACCGGTCATAGGCAAGAATAGCAAGTGCATATGACTCCAATGAGACAAACGTGTAATACACATACATTTGCACGAGACAAAGGTCGAATGGAACAAAGTTGTCCTTGATGAGAAATATCTTAATCATGCTGGGAATAGTGCACGAGCTCAGGATTAAATCGATCACCGCGAGGTTGACCACGGCCAGAAATTTCGGCGTGTGCAAACAACGATTAGAGGCAATCACGTAGATCACCAAACAGTTGAACAGAACCGTGACCACATAGACGAGCGCCAGGAAGATGAAGTAGACACTGACGAAGGGAATCGTCTGAAATCCGATGATGTAGAAGCCTGGAGGATGAATGATGACAGAGTCGTTTAAAACAGTCCTGGGAAAAGACATAGTTGAACTCCTCCGGCTGTGTGCAGGAGGTCAGCCTCTGTGCAAAGGCTCCTCAGTCTGGAGAACAGGCAAATGAATATTGTATGGTAGATAAAATGCTATAAACCAACGTGGATCATTTTAAACGGCACATGTAAATTGTAGGATGCAAGATATATTCTCAGAAAGCTCAAACATATGTAAGAGTAGAAAATAAAGTGTGACTGCTCCATACTGTACCTGATGCTCTGTTTTGGATTGTTTATCAGCAGCTCTATGTGATGCTGCATGTGAACGCAGCAGCAGCAGCGTGTCTGACTCGTGGACAGTAGAACATATATTTTCCCTCACTCATCTCCAGAGATAAAACTTCCTTCTCATACAGAGAGAAATTTTGCAGTGTCCAATTAATCACATTAATTTGATCCATGGAGAGACTGAACTTCTATTGTGACCAAAATAAACATCTAATTATTGTTCTGAATGACGATCTTGTGAGTTGACACATCCCATGACGCTGCTTTAAAAAACAAACAAACATGCAACTTTATGAAAATAAAGTACAAGTTGGGTGCAATGTAATAGGTCTCAACAAGGAAATGGAAATTGAATCCGTGAAACTGTGAATATTGGAGTCTTGGAGCTACAAGAGATGCAAATAAACGGCAAAGAAGATGAAGAAGTTTTGGGGTTTAGGGGCCCAACTGATGGCCGTTCATATGTCACAGTAAATCAAACCCCACAGTAACTGAGCCGACATTCATGAATACTTGCTCAACTTTGCCCCTGAGGCGAGAGAACTGTCCCGGCCCGACCTGTTGAGAATGACCTCTCTGAAATCAGGACGGTCCACAGTTTCTCTTCTGCTTGGTCACCTGAAAAATTATGATGTTTACACATCTAAATTTACTCTTCCAGCACGTTAATAAGGCATTATATAAAACTGTAAGTGCTCAACACACATTTTGAGAACTTTGTGTTCACATTGTAAACTACGGAAGAGTTTAAGGTCCAGGCATAAGGAGAAGAAAAATGAGGGGGGAAGATTTTCCTTTTTTATTAATGAGGGGGAAGATTTTTTTAAATGTAGTCGAAATGTCGAGATTAAAGTCGAAATGTCGAGATAAAAGTCGGAATGTCGAAAATAATTTTGAAAAATCGAGATTAAAATCGAAATGACGAGATTAAAATCGAAATGACGAGATTAAAGTCAAGATGTCGAAATTAAAGTTGAAATGTCGAGAATAAATTAGAAGTGTCGAGATTAAATTTGAAATGTCGAGATTAAAGTCGAAATGTCGAGATTAAAGTCAAAATGTCGAGATTAAAGTCAAAATGTCGAGATTAAAGTCAAAATGTCGAAATTAAAGTTGAAATGTCGAGAATAAATTTGAAATGTCGAGATTAAAGTCGAAATGTCGAGATTGAAGTCGAAATGTCGAGATTAAAGTCGAAATGTCGAGAATAAATTCGAAGTGTCGAGATTAAAGTTGAAATGTCGAGAATAAATTGGAATTGTCGAGATTAAAGTCGAAATGTCGAGATTAAAGTCGAAATGGCCCTAAACGAGTGTGTTGTGGTACCAGTTCAGCTTTCAGACATCCACGTTAATTTACGTTAGCAAAGCTACGCTAGCGTCGCTAACTGCGCGCCCTCTCAAAATTCATTAACGGTTGTTTGCATTTGAACGTTATCGTGTCAGGACGCACGTTGACGTTCACGTGCAAACACCCGTTGTAACCGCATCGTTTCTTTCAGATTCAACCTGTCAATAATAATATCACAACTTTACATCTTGGTTAGCAGCTAGCGTTAACTTAGCAAACTGGCTAACAAAACATCAACATCCGGTTGTTTGGTGCTGCTGAGAAATGCTTCCGGGTCACAATTTTCGACTTAATTCTCGACATTTCGACTTTCTTCTTGAAATGTTTAAAAAATGTAAAAATCTTCCCCCTTTTTTTCTTCTTCTTATGACTGGCTTTAATACTCCTCCATAGCAAACAGTGCAACACACTTGTCTATTGCATAATGTTCCCTGAGGATGGATGTATCATTAAACAGGCCACTGTGAACCAAGAATAAAAAAATGCTTCTAATGAGCCCAAGATATGATTCCATCACCAGAGAATTGTGGTTAATGACCTCGTCTGGAACAAATCAAGCTTTTTACTGCTCAAACTTCAGGCTAATTGATCTCAGTTGCACCTTTTGACAGACAAAAGCAATTAAAAACTTGAGGGGAACAGGTGGAAGTGTTTTTGTGGAGCTTTCATTAAACTCACAGTTCACTTACGTACCGAAGGCAGCCAGAGAAAGGCCGGTAGATTTGAACTTTTGACTTTACCAACTTCCTTCGTGGAGGTCTTACATTAACATTCACCATTTATAAAGTCGATAAATATCATGACCATTGATGTTGTTAGAATGCAATACGAAAAATAAAATGTCTGGGTTGTTATTGTGTGCTATAGTGTGGATTAGTGAATCTCATCTTCAATAGCATGGTCATGTTCTTTCTGAAATCTGATTCCGCCTAAATTTCTTATATCAAATGAGATATCATGCAAGGTCCTAAGCAGGCTGTCTAGCCTGCAGAGGAACTGTTTGTACTTTCTGTGAACTCTGGAAAGTCACGCAATGAAGGCTTTGAAAGTCCAAGGTGTGCGCACACAAACACACACACACACACACACTGGGGTCCCCAGTGGAGCTTCCCTATTCTGTCATGTTACTTTCTCAGTCAGCTACTTCGAGATAATTTAATTAGTTACATAACCAACCATACACTTTTGTATAAGAGAACCCTGACCAAAGTGGCCAGAGCACATAGGGTGTGTGAAGTATTAATGTAGGTGATTCTTTTGATATGATGACGTTTTATTGACAGTTTTATCACATTTACGATGAATAACAATGTCTGTGGGAAGTCCGATACATGGCAAAACATAACACCATATGGCAAACAGCTACAGCCAGACGTCACATGAAGGTGCTTAAAATAACCTGTTAAATTATCATTGTCATCAGTTATTCACATGAACCAAATACAAGGCTTTGAGTCATCAGTTGACTCACCACAGCCAAGGGGATTGGTGTATATGACACAACTTTAATTCAATCATAATAAAAGATGATTAATAATTGTACAGTAGCATTTGGCCCCTTTCTGTTGACATAGATTATAAGATGATAACAGTTATTGCTGTGTTTTTCGGACCCTCTCGCCTTTTCTGACCAGTGCCAGGGTTCTGATTTTTATCTCTTTAGTTGTTAATGAATACACAATAGGATTGACGCAGGGTGGGACGCAGGAGGCCAGCGACAGGCTCAGCACACGCTGGTCCGGGTCAATGACTCCCAGATAGAATCCAATCGTGAAAATGACGAGAAGAGGAATGTAAAATACAGCGACAAGAATGACGTGTTCCACACACGTGGCCAAAGCTTTCGAGCGATTGTCCAGTGACTTCATCCTGAACACTGTGGCCAGGATGCTGACATAAGACAGAAGAATAAAAGTAAATGGTCCAACAATAATCAAAATGGTGAGAACAGAAGCTGCAGACCACTGCATCGTGTAGTCGTTACAGGCGAGTCGAAACACAGGCGCATAGTCACAGAAATAACTGAAGACTGTGACGGATTTGCAAAAAGACAGTCGAGTCATTATACCTGTTGTAAACGCTGTCACTCCCAGAGCAAAGGACCAAGTCAGGCCGACAATACAAGACATGTTTTGCAGTGTGTTGATCGAGTTTTGCCGCAAAGGGAAACAAATTGCGATCAACCGGTCATAGGCAAGAATAGCAAGTGCATATGACTCCAATGAGACAAACGTGTAATACACATACATTTGCACGAGACAAAGGTCGAATGGAACAAAGTTGTCCTTGATGAGAAATAGCTTCATCATGCTGGGAATAGTGCACGAGTTCAGGATTAAATCGATCACCGCGAGGTTGACCACGGCCAGAAATTTCGAAGTGTGCAAACAACGATTAGAGGCAATCACGTAGATCACCAAACAGTTGAACAGAACCGTGACCACATAGACGAGCGCCAGGAAGATGAAGTAGACACTGACGAAGGGAATCGTCTGAAATCCGATGATGTAGAAGCCTGGAGGATGAATGATGACAGAGTCGTTTAAAACAGTCCTGGGAAAAGACATAGTTGAACTCCTCCGGCTGTGTGCAGGTCAGCCTCTGTGCAAAGGCTCCTCAGTCTGGAGAACAGGCAAATGAATATTGTAATGTAGATAAAATGCTATAAACCAACATGGATCATTTTGAACGGCACATGTAAATTGTAGGATGCAAGATATATTCTCAGAAAGCTCAAACATATGTAAGAGTAGAAAATAAAGTGTGTGACTGCTCCATACTGTACCTGATGCTCTGTTTAGGATTGTTTATCAGCAGCTCTATGTGATGCTGCATGTGAACGCAGCAGCAGCAGCAGCAGCAGCAGCAGCAGCGTGTCTGACTCGTGGACAGTAGAACATATATTTTCCCTCATTCATCTCCAGAGATAAAACCTCCTTCTCATGGGGGGGGGGTTTGTAGTGCCCAATTAATAACATTAATTTGATCCATGGAGAAACTCAACTTCTATCATGATCAAGATAAATATCTAGTTATTGTTCTGAATGATGATCTTGTGAGTTTTCAACAACCCATGACGCTGCTTTAAGTACAATAAAATAAAGTTGGGTGCAATGTAATAGGTCTCAACAAGGAAATGGAAATTTAAACTGTGAAACTGTGAATATTGGAGTCTTAAAAGAGATGCTAATAAACAAACAAGAAGATCCGTAGTGTTGAGTTTGTAGGCTAAGAAGAAGTTTTGGGGTTTAGGCCATTCATATATTACAGTAAATCAAACACACGGCAACTTAGCCGACAATTCATGAATAAGCACGCAGTCATTAGTATATACACTCAAGCCTGAGGTCAAGCCAGGAGTGAAAGTGTTGGTTTTCGTTGAATTTTCTTTGTCTTTGACAATTTTGTCTTAGAAATTTCCGTAGAGACGTGAGGTGACTTCAAGTCCATGTGAAGCATCGGTGAAAGTGTCTACTTGATACAACAAATGTGCACTAAATGAAAACAGATAATTTTTTATTGTTGATGTTTTCTTTATTCATTATATATTTTCTTTTTTACAGCAGTGGCCCAGATATGTAATGAACACGACATACAATTGAAAAAATTAATTATCTCGAACATGTCTTGGTCAATTGAACTACTAAAATGTCTTGTTACTTCTCAGCCAAAGTATAAACCGATTCTAAAGTCTGTGATGAACTTATGTTGAACAACACATAGTTGTTGGTCGGTTCGACACCACACACCTGAAAACAAAAGTCAAGATTTGATGCCAGTGCTTAAATTTTACTTTCAACACAAATGGTTGAATTAGGTGCAGTTTTTTTTTACCGAACACACCCCAGCCAGTGTGTGTGTGTGTGTGTATGTGTGTGTGTGTTGTTCAGGTGAGTTCAGCTGGTTGATGACTCAGTGGAAGTTGCCCGCTGCTGCTTCATCAGCTGTTCTTTCCGGGCATTTTGGAAGTTCATCATGCAGTCCTTGAAAGTCTGGACCTGGTTCTGGCACACTCGCCAGTCCTGGTGCTCGGCCATGCACTCTTGCACGGTGTAATGAAGCTCGGCGCAGCCGGTCCGGGAAATCATCTGTTCGACTGGGTCGTCCTCGTCATCTTTCCGGCTGCGGTCGTGGGGTGTAAGGGACGCCATTCTGTTTTTTCTACGCACAACGCCGATTCAGGCAGCCGTCTGAGGAAAACACAAGATGTTGTACATACACAAGTGATAATTCAGTTTTTACAACAACCACACAACCTTATAGCTGCACCTCTGCCCGGACTTTACTGTTCAGGCTTCTTATCAGTGAAATCTCCCTTCTGATCTCAGTGCTGACATGTTATGTGCCACATTGCTTTTCAGTTGTCTTTTTTTTTCAAGTTTAGCAAATACAAAGTTGATGAAAAGCTTGTTTTTGTGTTGTTGCAGCGATTGTGTTTTTTTTCTATTTCATATCTATAATCAACAAATGTTTACGGTGGCCCTGAGGGTCAAAAAACCACAATGCGTTGTCTTGTCTTCCGTCTTTAGAATCAGCCAGGGACGGTTTTATAACCGTCAGGGCCACCGTACTTTTACCCATTTAGATGCTAAGTACTCTTTATTAATTATACATATGGTATTTTTATATATTTATTCCAGTACGTCTTTTGTTGCTTCAGTGCTGTACATATAATAACACTATTAATAGTAGTGTCAGGCTGCTGTGCTCTTTCAGCTGCAGCGAACATTACTTCCGGACATTACGCAACATCATCGAAGCTACAATCAACGCAGATGTTTGTTGTATTCGTCCTCACCTGATCACTGTCTCTCTGAACGGATCCGTCCGTCGAAATGAAATTAAGTTTTCATGACCTGGACTTCCCTATACAGTCTATGGTCCTAACCCGTGCTGATACAAATGTAGCACGGGGGACACATTTGTGCAGAGGACGAGGGTGCAACCTTAAAAGGCGTCCGGTAACTACGCAAATCATTAGTTCCGCCAGCGAAAACCATTATTATGGTGACAACCGGAGTAATCAGGCGATTTGGCATTCGGTGCACACACACACACACACACACACACACACACACACACACACACACACACACACACTTTTGAGGGGAAAGCAGTATTTCTTATCTTTAGGATTTAGTTATCTTGGAAACAGAAATGGTTCTTCAGCACATTGGAGGTAATGGAACAACCGTAGAGAGCATTACTTTCATTTATTTATTTTTTTACTTTAAAGCCGGTACGTTGCATACATTTGCAAACAAAATTGTTCAGGGGTTAATTTGAACAGTCTATTGCATAATGCTCCCCAAGGATGCATTTATAATTAACAAGCCAAAGTGAGCCAAAACAAAATGAGTTAATGAGCTCAATTTGCGTGGCCATCACCAGAGAATTTTGGTTATTGACCTTGTCTTTCACAAACAAACCCTTTACTGTGTAAACTTCAGGCTAATTAATCTCAGTTGCACCTATTAGGGATAAAAAACAATTTAAATACTCAATGAGTACATTGAATGTTCGTGTGAGGCTTGTCATTTCATTCAAATTACATCTAATTTCAAAGTGTCACAGGAGAAAGGCAAGGCAATCACATTTCCTCTGGCTAATGAGATGTTTACACACAGTTTCTGCTTTGTTTTTTAATATTAGGCTCCTTACAGGCCATTAATCATTAACTTCCATTCAGGATTTAAACTCAATTTACTGCTGGTTTATGTGCATTCATTGTTAAGTCTTAAGGGACCTGTCAATCTTCACTGGGTCACATATAATTATAATAAAGGACATAAAATTATGGATTTTAATTATTTCACTTCACACTATTTTTTTTGGAGCTACTTAACTAAGTCTTCCTGTTAAAGTTAATGTTTATTACCCCAAAAGCATTTAAAAAAATATATTTATAGATTAAAAAGGGTAAGTATCACAAGGTGTCATGTACATATTTTCTCATGAGGAATACAACTGACTTCAAATGTATACAATAACGACAGCTTATGTTTCATCATGTCATGTTTTATTTAAAAGGAATACAAATATCAGCTACATTAAAAGATATTTTTTTTCCAGTCTTCTGGGAACAGATAAGAGGGTTAAGAGGCCAGAGAAATCACATGTAAAAACATCATACAATTGCGATCAAATTCAACCACGTAAAAGCTGTGTTTAACTAATTCAGCGATATATGGTTACAAATGAATTGAGACATTTGTTCAATTTGATTTGGATTTTGACTTTATTTAACTTTGCAAATGTCTGGAACTATGGTCTGATGAGTCAGACTGACCTCAGACACACACTCACACACGCAAACGCACAGTCTCGAGAGTTTCACAAGTGTTCGCACCCTCCACACATTGATATAGGATGGAAAAGGAAGTTGTTAAGGGTTTGTTTTCATCCTCCGGACCAGTGCCAGGGCTCTGCTTTTGATCGCCTTTGTTTTCAGGGAATAGATGATAGGATTGATGCAGGGGGGGAGGCAAGAGGCCAGCGACAGGCTCAGCACACGCTGATCTGGATCAATGGTTCCTATAAACAGCCCAATTAAGTAAATGCTGAATAAAGGAATATAAAATACAGCAACGAGAATGAGGTGCTCAACGCAGGTGGTGAGAGTTTTAATCCTACTGCTGATTGATTTCATTCTGAACACAGTCGCAATGATGCTGACATAGGATAAGACAATAAAAGTTAAGGGGCCCAACAGACAGGCGATTGAAGCTGAAGCCATAGACCACTGCCGTGAGTAGTCATTACAGGCGAGTCTGAACACCGGCGCATAGTCACAGAAGTAGCTGAACACTCGGAGGGATTTGCAGAAAGACAGTTGAGTCATGATTGCCGTGCTATAGGCGAGCAATGCCACGTTGTAAACCCAAGTGGCGCCTACAACACAAAACATGACCCGTCGCGTGTTTAAAATGTTCAGATGCAGGGGGAAACATATCGCCGTCAACCTGTCATAAGCGAGTACAGCGAGCGCATTCGACTCCAGAGATACAAAAACATAGTGGACGAACATTTGTAACAGGCATAGGTTGAATGGAACAAAGTTGTCCTTGAAGAGGAACGTCTTAATCATGCTCGGAATTGTGCTCGTGCTCAAGAACAAATCGATTACTGCGAGGTTGACCACAGCCAAAAACTTTGGCGTGTGTAAGTTGTGGTCAAGAGCAACGATGTACATCAGCAGAACATTGAACACCAGTGTAACCACGTAGACAAACGCCAGAAAGATGATGTAGACACTGATGTAGGGAAACGTCTCAAACCCGATGATGTAGAAGCCCGGTGGACGAACGATGGCAGAGTCATTTGAAACAGCCATGAGAAAAGACATAGTCGAAGTCCACAGGCTGCGTGCTGGAGGTCAGCAAAATCTCTCCCGTCTGAACTGGAGGAAAACAATGCATCGTTATATTGCATTCGTCTCTCCATTCACAAACCTCAAACAAACACATGCAAACGTATATAACATTCTATTTTAATATGATGAGGTCAAACAGAACAGAATACATGTTCTTTTTGAAGCACCTGGTTTCTTGACAGTCATTCTACGCAGTGTGACTCCATGTGATGCCGACACCAGGAGCGGTCCCCGACTGTCTGCATGTCTGGCCTGTGTACAGTAGAAAATATACCCCCTTTACTCATCTCCAGAGACAACATTCAACCTTCTAATTAGGAATAACAAGGATGACCAATACAGTAATGAGCATTTAAACTTTTACTAAGAATTATCCATTGAGAGTGATGCAGTGTCTTCCAAATGATCTCGCAGATAAAAAAAACCAACATCTGATGATTGTTTTTTGTGGATCTGAGCGCCTCGACTCATTATCTCACCAGCCAAACTTTCACAGTGTTAATAATGCCAAATTTAAAAGGTCATGAGGATTTTTATACAGTAATAAACCATGTAGAAGCCAATCGCTATTTAAAGTGTGAAGACATGACTGTTCAGATTTGTGACACAAACACGGTAAGCACAGCCGTCACCTGTCCACCGATCGAAGGGGTCTCATACGAGGCCCAGACACTGTCAGGGGCACCAACCCGCGGATGAAGTGTGACAGATCTAGTATACCAATCTGCATGACAGCTAACTGGTTCTTTTATTTATATTTTTGGCTCTCCTGTACACTGTAGTTTTGTTCAGTTCTGTGTTTAGGGGCCACTCTCAATAGGCTTTGCACGATTCACTGACTGTGTTGTATGGCAGGCGACACCTTGGTGACAACATGACGAGAAGGGCGGATGATAGTGTAGTGTGCTATTCTGACATCTAGTGGTATTTAACATCACATAACCTTTAACTATATCGTCATCCACACTTGAATCGTGTCACTCATAGTTTCATCTATGAGTCATGCATCATAATTTTCTTAAAAAACTGATTTTAAATTAAAACACAAAGGCCATTTTTTTTGCTCTTGTCTTTACAAGTAGTGACATTTATTTCCACCAGACAACACTGATCATTTAGATTGGTGTCTGCTTTAAAATCCATTTATTAAGCGACGTGTCAATCGACACTTGGTGCAAAAACTCCTCTTCTAAAGAAAAATAAATAATCCAAACTTTGTATAAACCTTGAAGTTTATGACGTGACTCAACAACTAAATGTAATCACATTGAAAATGGATAGTTTTCCCTGAGGAAGCTTTTATTCCCTCGATGGGACACGGCGACCCCAGACAAAAGGATTCTCTGCTGCCTCTTTTACTCCTGGGAACCTGCTAATGAACCTTGTTTGTGATGTCATTACCAAAAGGATGCTGGTTAATGACCTTGACTGTAACAAACAAACCTTTAACTGTTCAGACTTAAGCCTAATTAATCTCATCTGCAGCCATTAGGAGGTTTTTTGCACTCTTGCAATTCAAACTGGGGTGAAGTGGGACGGGGGATGTACACACTGATATTAATGAGTCATTAGTGGTTTATAGTCATCTCTTCTCCAAAGGCCACAATCTCCGCCCCCCACACACCCCACACACCCCTGATGCCCTTTCTGAAGTCACTTTTCTATAATCAGTGGGCTAAGTGTGACAAACAATGAACTTTAGGCGCCATTAAACTTCCGATTGTGTTCACAGTCACTTGCTACATGTAGGCAATGTTCTGCAGAAACATAGAAATTAAGTCATTCATCTAAGACAGGGCTGGCGACTCATACGACACCATGAAGTTTGTGCAACATCAGAAAATATAAAATGTTTCTAAACAACCAATAATATGAAAGGCTCCTTGTAGTGATGTGCTGAGGAACCAAATATACCCTCCGGTGTTATGTGTTAAAAACAGGGTGAAGATGGATATTCAGAAATGTCAATGTATTCAATGGGGATGCGGCTCAGATTGCTGATATATCACTCGTTCAATATGCAGATCAATATCGGCACCAATACTTGTCGTCAAATAACTTGGCTTCCTGTATAATGTATATGTAATGTCACGAGACATTTTAAATCAGCTCTTTTTTTGGTTGTCAATAACTCTTAATTTGCAGAACTTTCATAGACTATGAGGTTACATGAATAAGACCATGTCATAAAGGTATCTGTATGTGTATCTACGACAGATTGTACAACTAAAATCTTAATGATATGGTGACAAACAGAGTAATATGCTCTTGAAAGTCTTTTGTTCTGAAATCTTTGTTTTAATTTGACAGTGGAAAAAGGTGAATGAGAATAAATAAATAAAAAATATGTAAATGTGTAACAACTTAATATGTAACACTGTACAGTTTGTGCAGGATGCATTGGTTTTTATCCTTAACAAAGTACAAACTGTCACAGTGAGATGATGAGGATTTTTCATGTGAACTATTGAAATTATGGGTTTTGTACCCAAAAAGAATCTTAAATGTTTAAACTTAACATGAAACAACTGGGTACACATTTATGAAAACAGTAACATTAAACTTTCATGTTCGTGTTTAGTGAAATATTCTTCAAATTATATTATGTTTATGTTTTAATGTGTTGACATTCAACCGTTCCACTTCTGATGAATGGAGGAAGAGATTAATTAGACGAAAGGTTCAACAGTAGAGGATTTGTTTGTTTATGGGCAAAGTCATTAACCATCATTCCCCCGGTGATGCCACCACAACCGCGACTCATTACAGAGACTCTCAGGAGTCCTATCATGTCTTCAGAGCGCCGGGACGCCTGCAGGGGATTTCCTCTTACGTTAACTTGGACTCAAGAACAAACTAATTAGAATTTGGAGGTCGAAGGTCAATGTCTAAGGCCACTGTGTGCTGCCCAAAAGAACTCACTGATGTGACACAATTTAACGTAAATGTCCAATGATGTTTTTTTGTTATGACCGAAAGGTTATATATTATATCATGGTCATATAGATTTCCTGCCACCTCTCTGATTGGCAGAGGCACACAACTATGGGACGGTAATTCTAGTTTGATATCAAAATTAATGTGAGTTGTAAATTCCAATGGGTCACTCATGAAAGTGTCAGACTGAATATGAGTCAATTTAAGACAAGGCAGTGAATAATGACATCCTTAATGTCTTCTGGGTTCACTGCAACGTAATTGTATTGTATGCCCAATTACATGACTGACCTTGGCTAACTTATAATGAGGTGGCAGGAGCAAACTCATGAGCCCAGATTTGGCTTTGATTTATGTTGGTTGTTGGGTGACAACTGTCACCCAACATCGGTCCTAATGAAGACTCCAAATGAAGCAAGAAAGAGAAAGCTTCCTTTTTCATATGAGCAGGGAGGAGAGCTCCAACAGGAGCGTGGATAGCAAACTTCTACAGCACAGGTATTTTGTGACCCCGTTGGTTCACGTCCTTGATCGATCAAAATGTAATCATTGTCAAAATATAATGTTTCATTCAAAATCAATAACTTTTTAACAGGTTTTAGTTTTCTGATAGGATAACATTTAAACAAACCTCTTTTGTTGCTGTCTACACTCACACTGTCAACGCTGTATGGTTGCTCCTCATCTCCCTGAACTGCCTTTCTCTCATCCCGACGTTGAGTTATGATTCTCTTCACACCCAAGGCAGTGGATGTAAAACACTCACTGCAGAGAGCCGGTGTGAAATTGATATACGTGAAACTATAATTAACTTTCTCTGGGGACCTGGCAGTCAGCACACATGTCACTCCAACACACTCTTTACCATTTAACACTGACTCCTCTAAATGCAGCTACACTGACTTTATGGCGTTTACAATGTGGTGCGTGCTGCTGCTGCGCGTTAGCCATTTAAAAAAAATATAATCTAAAAAGAACAGAAGGACATGGTTTTCATCAGCAACAGAAGAAAACACAGACGAAATTATTGGTAGTTACACATGGAGTTGGTTACTCTTATGGAAAATTTGGAAATTGCCAAATGGGAATATTAAACATATACAAGATACTATAAATCCTGAACATGTATTCTCGTAAAGCTGTCCTGCTCATCAATCTCATCTTTTAAGATTGACAGCAATAGCCTAATACTGCCAGTTTTCAAGGGGGTTGAATCAGTTAAATTGGTTTAACAAAATCTCTGACTAATATATGTAGTGTCTTTTCGTCCATCTACGGAATGAGAAGGGCATATGTGTTTATCTCTTCTTTAGAATGCCAAGTTAGGGGCCTTCTGGTGACCCCTCACCTTTCCTTATGGCCCCCTTTAAATTCCTTGTCTTACTTAATATAACTTTAACCAGATGTCCTTTTTCAAGTAAACAACGGACCTATAAAGGTAACCCCCAAGAAGAGTCGGGAGGGTTGTCATTTTGGCCGGACACTCTCCAAGTTCTGCAGTGCTTGTAATCGATGCTGGTCTTTTTGTAATAAACCTTTATATACAATCAAGACGGTGTCGGCGGACTTCTCTTCAATACATCTTCACATCATCGATACTTAGTATACAACATATACATCTGCATAAATACAGGTAAAAATGTAATGTATTTATGTAATGTATAATGCAGCTTGTTCTTTCTCTTTTTATGGCTCTTGTGTGACAGAGCATGATGTTGAATGATCTGAAATAAACAAACCGGACCCTATACTTACTGGCATAATGTTTGCCTCTGCTGCAAACTCATAATTTAATCTCCCTGTTGAATTCTTTTTATACATGCTTTCTGTACAGAAAGACCTTAATTAATGTTGGCGTCAACTCAGACACAGTTGTTTTCATCAGCAGAGAATTATAAAAGAGACATATAAAGGCAATCTCAGTATTCATTACATGTGGACGTGCTGAGTATAAAAATGCCTCATACAGTATTTTCTGTATATAGTGGTAAATCATCAAGTTGCTGTTTCATACAGTTTCAGTTACAGTTTCATTTCTTTCAGGTCATGTTGATGCATAAATTTAATAAGTGAGTGGACTGTGGAGTAAAACAATTATTATAACAAGCCTCATTATTAAGTAGAATATTTCACTTGATACAACAACTACACAAGGCTGTGATGCATTGTCTTTGGTTAACATCCCGTGATTTGGTGAATGACTGAAGCCTGCTGTGTAGTAGTGCCAGATAAAGGGTGTGTACAGTGCAGAACGCCCTCACACTTACATTCCTGCGAATCGTTCAGGAAAACACTGGGCATTTTTGAGCCTTGCTGCTAAACAAATATAGATTTTTTTTTCAGCAGTACAATGGCGCAGTGAACCATTAGTGTTCTCGAACAAGGCCCGAAATCTCAAACTGATTCAGTGGCCAACAGAACAGACTCTGCTGCTGCGTGGACGTCATGTTTAGTTTTTGTCAAGATTGACAGGTTCCACTGCAGTCGACCTTTTCCAATGTTGTAAGCGCACTGCACTGGGATAAGTGAATAGATAGTGACCCGGGATTGTGTGACAACACACACCGGCCGACTTTGTGCAGCTGCCTTGAGGCCGCAATTGCCACAGGAGGGCAGTAGCTGGCATACTACCACGGAGGACGCAACAAGTTAGTGAGCATCCATGTGCACACAGTACACAGCAGCCTACAGAACGCAATGGTGGAGCTGTTTGCATCAGTTTGGCATCATTGCATGTAATGTTTTTTAACTGACACTATTTGTCAAGTCTTTGCACCATCAAACCTGCTGCATTTTCAAGTACAATACGCAAAAAATGGTGATAGTATTTCACATGTCCTGGGGCTGCACCGAGCAGAAAAAAGGTCAGCTGCTGACGGACAGGTTGTGAGAGCATCTGCTGTTTTCTCTGAGGTAACGGGCCAATGATATGACTCGGTCAGATGATCAGCAGCGCCTCTTCGGTGAAGCACAGCATGAAATATTCAAACTGCTGAGACTGTATTTTTTTTCTTCTTTTCCACAGCCAATGGAGTGAGGAGCTGCCCATCACCGGCAAAATACTGCTCACGCCCACTCACTGGCAGCTCATTGGCGGAGCTACAGTCGACGTGGTCGAGGTGTGATTAATGGGAATGAGATTTAATGTGCACTTCAAAGTCATTTGGATGAGAAATCATTATAAGGCTTCTGAATGCCTTGATGGTTCAATAATGAAAAATAACTATAAAAAAAGTGCATAAAAAAGTGAAGTGTAAATGTTTTACAATCAAAGAAAGAAAGGTGGAGAAGTTTGTCTGATATATGAAGTATAATTCTATTTAGAAACACTAATGTTGTGTACAAAGCAGATATGATAAAGTCAACACATTACTCATTAAAGGTATTTTTTAATATCAGATCTTCTAAACAAGTGAATCCTCCCAGTTTCTCATGTTCATAAATAAATGAAATGAATGTGGCTTACATATCCTAAACTAGAGAAGGGAATAGAATATTAATCATTTGAATGCCAATATTCATTCATTCATTCATCGTCTACCGCTTTATCCATTTAAGGGTCGCGGGGGGTCGCTGGAGCCAATCCCAGCTAACATTGGGCAAGAGGCGGGGTTCACCCTGGACAGGTCGCCAGCCTATCGCAGGGCCGAATGCCAATATATTTTTCCAATTTTTTCTATCATCCTTACTGATTTCAGGTTTCAGATTTTCTGTTCCCATGATGTGCTGATGAGCTTGGCACATTAATAGCCCACCTCAGTCATCAAATTATGAATTCCGTTATTGATGGAGTGATATCATCTTCTACTTCCTTCTTGTCCTTGACAGGACGGTCCAGCCAGTAAAAGCTTAATTTAAATCCCCCTTATTACACCGAATATCCATCACTGTGGGAAACAACTTGTAAAACCTGCTGCGAGGGAGGCTTTAATGAAATGACATCACCGGTAAAGTCATCGGCAAGTTTGTCTGCGATACACAAAGGAGCATCAAGCCATGGTGACGTCTACAGGAGTGGTTCCAGATGTGGGAGTCACAACTCGGCCAACTGGTCATAAGACAATCAACAGGGTAAGACAGCAGAAAGAAACATTTGTGCAATACAATATGAAATTATAACAGAAAAGTATTATGTCCAGGCATATTAAAGGAGAGGAGGAGGTTGGTTTTTTTGGGCCCATTTTGAATTTTCAAAATAAAGTTTTATTTTATTTTGCATGTCAAGGAGTTTTGCCTCCTTGTGTAGACTTGGTGAAATGGTTCACTAGAATCAATTTTAATAACAAGAAAATTATCCTTTAACATAATAATAATAATAATATTTATGTTTATTTTGGTACACTTTTCACAGACACAAGTCACAAAGTGCTTTACATTGGCAATATGCAGCTTACAGTAAAAACTAATTAATGACAGTCATCATGAGCTTGTAAAGATGGAACACACAGCCCCTTTGACTGAATTTGATGGACCAGAGAGGTCGACTTCATCTAGATATTTCAGCTTTATTCTTTGCATTCTGATTTTAAAATAAAAAAAATTGTAATTCCACTTTATTATCAATATTTTTGCCTGATTCCTGAAAGAATGAAAAGAACGCTAATCTTCCTCCTTTAAATTTTAAAACTTACATTTTTTTCTCATGAGTGGTCCCAAATAGTCTTTGATTTTTCTTCTTCTTCTTCTAATAGATTTCATAATAATTGTTTACTTTCAGCAATTTTAAAAAATATTCAAATAAAGCTGTGGGGAAAAGTCACTTTCTCAAAACCCTTCGACAAATGCAGCTGGTGATGACCTGAATCACAAGTTGACCTTCGTTTTAAGGCGTCACAATCCGGGAAGGTTGGAAGCCAAAGCTCTATGGAATATTTGACTTCTGAGCGATACGTTTTGATAACTGCCATGGTGCCTGGATTAAATCTAGTGCATCAGCGTAACCTTTTCAATCATGCCGTCAGCGACTGATTAAGGGTGTGTGTGACTTTTGTTAATAACCGAATTATCAAACCCAGAATGTGCACCTGTGCCCTGGCTGGAAAGAGCAAGATTAGAATTAACATCTAAGGAATTAATATTTGTCCAATGGTGTGAAAGAGATTAAGGTCAGACCTCCCTCTCTACTTCTTTCCCATACCACAGAATGCTGACTACACCTCTTCTAAGGACATTGACGGGCAGGTCAGTGGTCTTGATTCCTGTATAGATCCGAGACACCGGTGCAGCTTGTTAAGACAGAAGTCTCCTCTGCTGGTCAGAGGCCGATCGACCGGCCAACTGCGTTTATCCACAGTCCGGGATGAATGAGAATCCAGACCCGCGCTGCAGTCGGCCTTTTATAAAAACCCTCAGGGCCTCTGAGGTTAGAGGCCAGACAAAGGTTCACGGTGTCAGCCTTCGGTACATCGGTTCCCATGGCTTGTAACAACACTGCAGAGTAGACAGAACATGGGAATATTGACCGCAGAAGCGGAGGCGCAAGCCGGGATTTGCCACATGATTACATAATTACCCGACTGTGACTGAGGTGTGTATCTGAACTCCGTCCGCTTCAACACTTTTATGATGAGCCCGATGGATTTATCTTACTGTGCGGGAGCTTTTGGTTTATGATTTAGGTCAACAGCATGATGTTATGATACACCAAACGCATATTATTTCCCTGAGGATGCATCTATCATCAAACAGGACACGGTGACCCCAGACAAAAGATTAACTTGAGTCTTTTTCACTCCTGGGACTCTTTGCAATAAGCTCCATTTGACCAGGGAATCACTGGTTAATGACCTTTCCTGTAACAAACAAACCTTTTACTTGAAGCTTCACTGATCTCATTAGAATTTGTTCAGACTCATTAGGACCCCCCGGCCTACACTGTGGAAAGCAATGTGCAGGGGGTCCACGTCGATAGCGAGTCATTGAAAGCCGCCGTTCAAATTTGAAGTAACCATGGTGGTCGTGTGTGCGTTTCAGCAGTGCTCCGACAAGTGCTCCTCGCTGACGCCCCCTCTGCTCCTCCCCCCTTGTGGGAACCCCCGTCACGTCTTACTGTCGGTGACGGACCAGTCATCGGCAATCTCAGGTCAGATCTCAAGTGGACTCCTGTGCGGTCGACCTTTCGAGAGCTGAGGGAGAGAGCGAACAGTGACGGACACTAGACGAGCATGTTTACCCAGAATGCTTTCTGATCTCTCATTGCGTCCTCCGCATTGAAGAAAACCAAGTGATGTACAAGGGTGTGGTTTACAAATATTTGGTGGATAAAATAGTACCTGAGTTTCTTTGCTGATACAACAATTCTAATTACGATTTTTACCCCCTAATTAACATAATAATCTTTTTTATTAAGTTTCTAATTTTAAGACCAATCAGCTGTAAATTGACTTTACCTTAATGAAATACAGTTGAAAATTACCAAAGTTAACAAAGGAAATATCTTATCAAAGACAAAGTAGAACAAGAATCTTAACAGATATTTTGATGCCAACGTTCAGTCGTCAATAGAAGAGATGAACTGATAAATCGCCCACATCAGTATTTATTCTATATATATTATGTATAATACATATTATATATTTATATCAGTATTGTGCCAGATGAAGAAACCGCAGTGCAGAGATGCCAAACTATGTTTGGTCAAATTATTGGCCAATATATTGATAATTTTTCAAGATCACCAATATTAATATCAGCCTGGCTTAAAAAAAAAAACAAGTCCAATACTAGGGAAACAATTATAAGAAGAACAACAACACTATAAGTAAACCATCAGCTGAAATCTGATTGATTTGTTTTAATTATTCTCATGTGATCAAAGGAAGGTTCATCATATTTCCAGTCGTCCCTGTAGCCGCTGCTCGTGTGACGTACACCACTACACTTCGCACTGTGATACCCAGAGGAGGCGTCCAGTCCTTTTGCACCATGAAGTGTCCTCCATTGACCCTCCGTCATTCATATTAACAGCCGCTCTCTCCATCTGTCCAAAACCAATTCTGTGAACGATGATTCAGAACCTGCAGGAAATTTTCGAGATTTACCTTTCAAACGGAAAGGATGTACTTTTGACAAACAGAGAAAACGTTCTGCTCGCTGGGCGTTGTGTAAGATGTTGATATCAGGAACAAATCACTTCGTTCCGTACAGCTCCCTTTTTATAGGGGCAATTTGTTTTTTACTTCTCCATCACATGAAATGTTTTATTGTAGGGATTGTGCTCTGAAACACCGAACCCCCTTCTGCAGTTGGACACAACATAAAGTTTACTTCAAGCCGCTTCTCCCGGCGCCGACTTTGACTTTCAACTTCCCCCTGTCCACAGCAGCACCTCTCCTTTTCCTCCCTCACAATGCCAAACCATTTTCTCTTATCTCCAGACTGCAGCAGAGGCACATCCCGCGATCAATAACCAGCAATCCGCAGGCTGCAAGCTACAAAAACAGCAGACAACAAACTCGTCTCCATGAGTCACGTCATGAACTTCTTACATCCAGCATCCCAGGACGCCGACGCCTCCCGGGTCGGCCGTCAACATCCACTTACATTTGATTGTGTGCGCCTGCGCCCGTGGTGGCCTCACTGCAACACCTTGGAAACCTCACTATTCAATCGGAGGTTGATGGGCCGCGAGACCTGAGACGCTCGGACGCTCGGACGGCACACCGCGCCGCAAGGCCTCCTTCAGGGCAACGGCGGAGGCAATTTAAAGGGTGAGCTGAGGTGCAGATGCTCGCATGTGACTGAATTCTCTGGTAGCAGCAGCTGCTCGACAATAAAAGACAATCATGTCAGGGCAACTCCCCGCAGTTCGCATTTGGGACTCGGCCTTGCAGACATTCGTATGTAGAGCAAGAGGATGAGTCATCAAAGTGCATAAGGCAAGGACACTGGGTGGCCGAGCTAAAAGACCCTAATGAACTCTTTTCGCTGTACTCCCCTTTTCTTTATCTCTCTTTCGCCGCTCTTCCCTTTCGCCGGGCTCAGCTTAAACCGCCCCGGCCCCGCTTCCTTACAAAGTCACTCAGCTGAATAAAGTCATTTACCTGGACGAAGAGGATGGAGAGAGGGGAGCTGACAGAGGGAGGGAGAGAGCAGGTCCAAAAAGGACGAATGCTGCGGGAGAACAGCGCAAAGTGGAAGGGGAACAAAGAAAAGTGGGGCAGTACCAAGTGAAGAGCCTGACCGCTTTGACAGACACATTTCAGCCTTTTGGACCAACAAGAGAACGCTGCGTTGTTGCTGCGTCTTTATTTATTTCCCCGAAATCTCAAGAAAAAGCAACGAGCCAATGGCTTTGGAGAGAAATACGACACAGAGGGAAAAGGCGGGGGGGGGGGGGCTGTAGTAAAGGCTGGAGGAAATCGTTAAGATAACAGCGAATATTTAAATGTATCAACAATTAATGCTACATATTTATTAGTAGTGGCACATCAATATTGCAGTATTTGAACAAAGTCTATAAACTGTTTACTTCTGGCTCTAAGTGAGTCGATCACAACATATTTCTCATTTTTTCCAGTACCAATACACCACAACTGGGTGGTCCGGCTGTCGATTTCGTTCCTTTGTTAATGGATTTGTTTGCCGTGCATTTCTTGAAAAACCCACAAATCGGCATCCCGTAACTGTACGAGTCCATTATGTCTATAAAATACCATAAGTGTGTGATGTCAAATCGAGTCAATTCATCCCAGTTGAACGCTGCGGTCGGGTTTATCTCTTCTGCCTCGGTATAAGACATGACAGTGTATGCTACACTATCATGTGACCTGACATAAGAAGTGACTGTCATCGTTATGTAAAGTCAGCTCCTATACCCCTGACATATAGGGGATTAGTCACATTCTATCTATCTATCTGTCTATCTATCTATCTGTCTATCTATCTATTCACATATCTTTGATTGTAATGTGTTGGTGAACAGAAATGCCTATTCATAGCTCGTCTTCAGGAAGCGCTCTGTTGCTTTCTACTCATTTGATCTGACTTTGTGTCGAGCGCCAATCATCATCACACTCTTTGTCCCACAACTGTGCATCAAGTCTACAGTCTCGCACCATTTCAAATCGATTGTTCATGATCGTGTGTTTTTTTTTAATGATTTACAGGAGAAAGGAAACAGGGGAGATCACACTGATTTCCCGCTGGATAGGGGTTGTTTTTTTTACGGGCCATTCCAAACAAAGGAGTTGGCTAAAACAGTCACTCGCCTGCGATCCACTGCGTATGTGCGTTAGCCAAGAAGACGAGCACTTTACTTTGTCTTTTTTTTTCATGAAACCTCCCTAAAAATCTTGTTTTCACTTCATCTATTCCTTCAGTTGAACTCAGCTACTTAAAGGAAGTCTCTCTCTCTCTCTCGCACGCGCCCACTTATTACTTATAGTTTCCTTCCTCTGGTTTTCATGCTTGACCTTGGTTCCAAAGTCCTTGTGGTCGCAACTCAGACCCTCAGATTGACACTGACGCTCTCTGACAGTACCTCACTCGTCCCTTCGAAGCGGAGGCCGATGAGATGAGTCTCTGTACCTCTGCTGGTCGGCCCAGAGGTGATGACGCAGTGTTTTTTTTTTTACTGTAGTTCGGACTATGAGTCACAAGAGAGCAGACACACTCACTCACACCTGCTCTTCTAGCAAACGCACGTTTATTTTTTTAATGTTTTTACCAAATACAACAGGAGCCGTTCCCTCTGTGTAAAAGCCTGGCACGGTGCTGCACAAAGTCAACATTATTCCCGACAGTGATGACAAAATGCACTGACGTGAAGAACACTGCTAACTCACCATTGTGGCTTTCGACCTTTTATTTAACGTTTTTTGGTTGGTTTCCTATGTCTACGACAATCACATGCATGGTTAGATCTGGTCTATTCCTCTCTGGGCCCCCTTCTCACCGATGAAGGATCAGACATGGTCCATAAAGACAAGGTTGGTGACTTATCCCGTGAGGTTGATGATGAAACATGACAGTTTACTGCTCGCACGGACATGGCACTCCGACGGACATGTCGGCCTCCTCGCCTCCCTCCTCCAGCAGATGACAAGCCTGTAAATATACCTGGTTCTTCCCTGCAGAGCTCTCAGAGGGGAGACTATAAGACAGTTGGTAAGGGCTGCAGTTTTCGGTAATCCCACCGATTTCCTTTCCCGCTTTTCACATCAGAAACTCCATATATCTTCACTGTTTAACTGTCTCTTGATAAATACAAGATAAATAATACTAAAGAAGCCTGACAAGCTGCTGCGTAAGTTAACATGATGCATGAAAAGCGTCCATCTCTTGAGGAGACACACACACACACACATATAATATATATATATATATATATATATATATATATATATATATATATATATATATATATATATATACAATATTCACAGTAGGCTACTGCTCAGAAGTTGAAGTATTCAGTTGTGCAAGACGAACACTTTATGGTCTCTTATAGTCATTTGAATGTCTTTGGCTCTTGTGCATATCCCAGAGTGAGAGGGTTATACCACTTGCAATGGGAAATGATGAAACTGTTTTGAAATTAATAAAAAATATTGATTTTCATGATTCTGACAAGACACTGCCAGGTAATGTCCCCGATGTCCCCTTAATGATAACCAGCTCGCCCAGCTGGTCCTGCCATGGCGCGCCGGTGCGTCAAACGGCCACGTTGGCCAGTCTCGGGTCGGAGTCCTGCTCGTAGCGGTAGTGGTAGACCTCCATGTGGTCTCGACACGCCTCTCTGATGTTGTTGAGCCACCGCTTGATGCCGCCCCGGTTGAGATAGAGCACCATCAGAAACACCACCCCGATCAGGGCCAGCACCAAACCGAGGAACACGTAGGAAACCGCCTCGAGGTTCTCGGTCATGCAATCCACGTCCTCTCCCCGGAGCTTCTCCACGGGGACCCCCCTCTTGGCCTCCGGCTCGCTGCACAGGAGACGCCCAGCATCCGCGCACTGGGACGAGTTCTTCAACCAGTAGTAGAACGCCTCCAGTCCACAGTTGCACCGAAACGGGTTCGAGGACAAGTAGACGCGTATGCGCTTCAGTTGGTACAGATTGGTCACGTTTTCCCACCCGATGCTCTCTATGGAGTTGTTCACCAGCACCAACGCGTGGAGGTTATACGAGTCTAATGTCACCAGGGGTATGGATTTCAGTCGGTTTCCCGCCAGCTCCAGTCTGTGGAGGTTGCGCAAACTTTGCGCGCTGAGCGCATTCGAGAGCTGCGCCGCCGCCGAGGGCAACAAAGAGTCGTTCAGGTAAAGAGAGCGCAGCTCGGGTAATCCGTGGAAAGCCCTGGCCGAGATGGACTCCAACTGGTTGTGGCTCAGGTCCAGCAAATGCAGTCGGGGGAGCCCCAGGAAGGCGTACGGTTCGATGGCCCGAATCCCGTTGTAGGACAGCGAGAGTGTCGTCATGTCCAACTCCGTGCCGTTGCTCATGAACGCACCGCGCTGCAAAGTTGAGATGTTCCTCCCCACGAGTATCAAGGTGGCCGTCCAGTCCGGTACGTCCCCCGGCACCTCGGAGTCGCCCCCGTCGCGGCAGGTCACCGTCCCCGAGTCCCTGGCACAGGCGCAGGACGCCGGACAGGCGTCGTGCGTCCTGACGGGAGAACACAACACACACAGCGCCGCCGCGGCGTAACACACACACCACCGAGTCCAAGTGGGCCAAAGACGCGTTGAACTGTCGGCGCCGTGAAATATCCACATCTTCTTCCTCGCGTCAGCCTCAAAGCAGGTATGCGCCGGCGAGTCTTTGCATATAGAAGGCGGCCCACCACACTCCTCCTCAGGTGAGAAGCAAAGTCGAATCCAACCGCCCCCACCGGTTACTCTGAACCATCAGGGCACAGAAACGCTCCGTCCGCTGTCCTCGCTGCGCCCCGCGTCTCCGTCTGGACAAGGCGTGAGTTTCAATTTGGGATATTTACGCATGGGAGCGGCGGACAGCAGCGTGAGTGTGGCTCCGTGGAAAAGCTGCTGATGGTCCGGGCTCCCTTGGTGGTATTTTTGACGCCTGTCACTGAGAGAGAGAGAGGGGGGGGGGGGGGGGGGAGGAAGGGGGGAGAGAGAGAGAGAGAGGGGGGGGGGAGAGGGAGGAAGGGGGGAGAGAGAGAGAGGGGGGGGGGAGAGGGAGAGAGAGAGAGAGGGGGGGGAGAGAGAGAGAGAGAGAGAGGGAGGAAGGGGGGGGAAGAGAGAGAGAGGGGGGGAGAGAGAGGGGGGAGAGAGAGAGAGGGGGGGGGGAGAGAGAGAGAGAGAGGGGGGGGAGAGAGAGAGAGAGGGGGGGAGAGAGAGAGAGAGAGGGGGGGGAGAGAGAGAGAGAGGGGGGAGAGAGAGAGAGAGAGAGGGGGGGGGGAGAGAGAGAGAGAGAGAGGGGGGGAGAGAGAGAGGGGGGGGAGAGAGGGGGGAGAGAGAGGGAGGAGGGGGGGGGAGAGAGAGAGAGAGAGAGAGAGAGGGGGGGGGGGAGAGAGAGGGGGGGGAGAGAGGGGGGAGAGAGAGGGAGGAGGGGGGGGCAGCCACACAAGCTCTGTTAATTCATCCCATTTTTCAAAAAGCTATTTTCAGAGGATAATATGCGAATATACTCGAAAGTTGTCCGGCCTAAAATGATGCTTGGTGTTGTAGGGAAACCCCTCTGTCAATAGTCAAAATTGTTCACTGTTGTGTTAAATGTCGCCGTGAATCCAATTTAAGCACAAATGAGCCCATTTCTCACGACCACACATGCTGTAGGATCATTAAACTCCGCAAAGAGTTTCCTTCCCGTCATGTTTCCATTATCGCACAGCCTCAATTTACAGCATCCTATGTCTGCTGCAAATCAGCTGCTGTAATTACACTCAGGCACTGGAGCCCGGTCAATGGGGCCTTGCTCGGTTCTATCCCACTGACTCCTGTTTTCCCGAAGAAAGAACATTTTGCGTCTGGAGTGTTGCTCATGAACGCTCTCCACGTCTGCAGCATGGAGCCGGGCAAACAAATCAATAAGCTCGGATACGCGCTCGCAACTCAAGAGAGTGGCGTCGGGTTGTGGAGCTGGACAGCCACACCACACTTGGGTCACGTTGTGTCTGTTCAGAGCTCAACTGGAAACAAGGGAATGAAAAAATACAGTTCTACATTTAAATAAATCATCCTCTCGGTTTGTTGGAGGGTTTAAGTGAGAGCGCCATGGCTAAATACACTCTTTTATCTTAAGCAGAAACCGTGGCAATATTTTGACCATATTCGTCACCTACCAACATATTTCCATGTTAATCAAGTGGTTAGTCGTCACAGAGAACAGAATTTGAATCATCAGTGTGAAAGAAAGTTATTCCCTCCAAAATGATCGATGTGGTTTGTCCGTCTGTCTTTTAGCAGGCATACTCGAAAAACGTATGGAGTTGGTATGAATATTTTATTAAATAGGTCCCGGCCATTGTGAAAGGTGAAAGGTGAAAGGTTAATATTGGGAGGGATCCAGATGTGGATCCAGGGATTTTTTAATGATTCTTCACCACTGCGAGATGCAAAACTTGACATTTTTAGTCCTACCTTCACAAATACATAACATTAAAAAAATATACATATGTAGGTCAGATGGAAATGGAATTTGTGCGTGAAACAGCATATAGGTGGGGGATTGCTCAGCCTCGGTGGAGGTCTGTGCTCTCTGAATGTTCTTGTGTTTCTATGTTGAGAGGAGGGCTACACACTGGAATATGGAATTAAGGAAGGGAGGATGGCAAGAAAGACAAAAGAAGAGAATTGAACAAGTGCAACATGAACTGGGGAAGAAAACGTATCTGAAGAAGGGGACAGTGGGAAAGAAAGGTTCAGCACCACGGACAGCTCCCAATGAGAGCCGTGCAGGTCACTGTGAATGCAGAGTCAAAAAAAAAGAGGGAAGGAGATGAAAGGAAAACCAATAATTAAGTGGAAAGGAAGAAAGTCAGTTTGAGACACAGATAAAGAGAATTAGGATCCAGGGACAACACAGAAGAGCAACGCTTCCCTACAGCGTCCGCTGCTGCTACTCGTGGTGAAATGTGGTTCCATTCTTCAACGAACACATGGACCCTACAAATAACTCCCTGGCTGACCTCACCACGGGGGCCAATCAACAAACCAAGTTCAGACCGATTGATTCGGGAGTTATGTAATTGGAGTAGCTGCAGAGTCACATCGATCAGCCACAGCGTCGGTGGCTGGGACACCTGTGAATCGCCGGTGAGGCGATTTAAAAGTCCTTCTGTGGGAACAGTGAAAACCAGTCCGCCAGTTTGGAGGCTGTGGCGGATCCGTTTAAGCTGCTGTTAGTCATCGGACATCCCTCCTGACCCCTGGCCACAGTCACAATTAGCTCAACGGATCTTCTTTCTTTCTCTCTTCGCGCACGTGGGGCAACCGAGTCACAACGGCACTGGGGAGGTTTGGGAAACGTCCTCTCTGAGTCTTTATTCATCCCATTCCTTCTCGCCGAACCGGGAATACTATTTCTTTATGGACCCAGGTTGAAACTCCACAGATCGCCCCTCACAAAGTCAAAAGCGCCATGTTTTTCCCGAATGTCAGTGGTGTACGCTGTAACATTGACATTTCCCATTGCTGGAACCAAACCTTGAAAATCAGCCCCAGACCAAGAGCGAACACAGTCATCTGGACAAGAGTTCATTCATACTTCTGACACTGTTATATACAGAATATCAATTCCTCACAATTTACTCAATAGTGCTGTTTTTTGTTTTTTTTTCGAAATAGGAATGTGTTGAGCGTGGATTTGAAAACAGTCTTAATCTTCCCATCCTACTTGCAGCGAGAAAGCAAATGAGCCCTTTCCCCCCCGGACGACAAACTGTTCCCTCAAAGGACGACAGCAGTCATAGAAGATATTTAGGCCCCATTGTTTATGGAGCACTCCATCTGGAGCAGATGGACAGAAATGGCTGCGCTGGGAATATAAATACAGACACTGGGCGAGGGAGAGGACGAGAAGCGGAGACAGCGAGGCAGCGGGCCAGAAAGAGATAGAGAATGATGGAGAACAGCCGTACTTCTGGTGCTCCTGATAAGCACAACGGGCCATAATAATGTCAGCTTGTTTTGCCCGTTAAGGCATACGGGACACTCTTTTCTTCCTCGGAACAAACAAGGACATTTGCTCGCTCCTCCTCCTCCTCCTCTCCTCTCAGGACCCCCGCGCGTCTTCTCCACGGTGGTCCCGTCTTAGCAAAAATTACACACAGAGCTGATTTTTAGAGGCGGCGGCCATTCACAGGGATATTGTTATGGTGCCCTCCTCGTGGGCTTCAACTTGACACTGAACCTCGTAATTGATTTACCCAAGGCTGCCCATCCCTATCGCCTGACCACAGCGCGTGTGTGTGTGTGTGTGTTCATGTGTGTGTGTGTTTCTGAACTTGTGCGTGTGTGACGAGTTTGCCAATAACCTTGGCAGTGGAGTTTTTCCTCCAATCCTCGGGTGTCTGGTTCTTTCTGACAGCTCTGGTGCACATGCTGAATTAGCAGCGGCAAACCTTGTTTTTGTGTGCACATGTGCTGTGCAGTATGCATGCCTGATTACATGTTGTGTGTGTGTGTGTGCCGTGTGTACACATGTCCACTGTAAACTCTCCACTCCCACATGTTGGCTTCCTTCTCCATCCATTAACCTCGGTCTTGCCATGTTTTCCCAGTGGATGAAGCCACACGAGACTAACTGTTAACTGAACATGTGGCTCTTTAGCTTAGCAGCTCTCACAGCAATGGCGAAAACAACAACAACAACAACAACAACAACAACAACAACAGCACATTGCTTAACCTAGCCTATGTATCCCATAATGCCTCACATGCACAAACCTGATTCCTGTATGTACAGCATGAATGATGTTCACAGTTCAACTTATCAACATTTTTTATATAATATTTGAGGTTGTTGTTTTGCATTAAAGAGTAAAATGTTTCTCTTTCCGACTTCTCCCATATTCATGCCACATTCAGAAACACCCACTCTCAAATCATGTCCTTTGATAACAGGCTGGTCTCTCTAGGAATTATGTCAAACAGCATTTTGTTCCCCACAGTTCGCAATATTACAACCGCAGTGGTTTCTGCCCTTCCTTCTTTGACAGACTAGCAATGTTCATTTAAGTTTTTTGCATGAAAAATGAGTTACTGTTGAGGATTAACTTTGAAATGTCTTTCGTTCTCTGTCGAGACTCAAGGGCAAACAGGCATAAGTCACAAAATAACACGAGGAGCAGGTGTGGCAGTGTTCACACATGCACACAGAAACACACACGCACATTGCTGTTCTCTCCGGTGATGGGTGCTGGGGGATAATGCTGCACCGGGGCGCTCATGAGTAACTGTAATCCCATCTAAAAACTCCCTTAATCCCTCTACTCGCCCTGTGTGTGTGTAGGTATGATAGTGTCCATTACTTAAAAGCAAACTGGGTTGAGAAGTTGAAGGACTTTGTGGCAACCGTGAATAATGCCACACACACACACACACACACAAACACACACACACACACACACACACACACACACACACACACACACACAGGTTTTAGTACTATCTATCTGACCCATAGAAGAGTGTGGGAAAGTAGGCGGGTGGAGATCAGTGCTCATCTATCTCCCCTCCAGACAAAAAAGCCAGTAAAGATAGTAACACATCACAACCCCCCCCCCCCCCCCCCCCCCCCCCCCCCCCCCATCCCAGATGCAGTCTGCACCTCCATTTGTCTGGCCCACCTGTTTTCTCAATCTGCCCATCTGTCTATCCGCAGACCTGCTCCTTAAACAGTACTCTGCCTCTGGATGAATAAGAGATGAGCGAGGAGAGGGGAGGATGGAGGTGGATGAGAAGTGCAGAAGTGCAGTGGACTCCAGTCAGAGCCCCGTGGCGATCTGGGTGTAAATGGATCTCGAGGGGCCGGTGTCACCTGTCCCGGGACCATTAATTAGTCATTTAGACTTGTAACGGAGTGAGCCACAGCCAGACAGACACAACCGGCCGCACAAAGCCAAGTCACTCAGTCAGACGAGTTAGCTGTGGCTGCTGATCACTCCTCTGTGCCCCGAGTGGAAAACTATAGAGCGATCAGAGGAATCACTGGGTCCGTGTCCTCACACAACTTATGATTAAGCTTATGCAGATGCACATACTGGTGGAATATATTCTCTGTGTTCTCAGAGAGAGAGATATAAGGATTAATTTGTAGGCAAAATCATGATGATAATTTTACTTTAACAGCCTTTTATCAGTGTGTGGTACAATGGAATGCAAAAGAAATGATAGGATACTATTAAACAACAGCAGTGAAGTGAAGACGATGATTAAGTGACAGGGTCAAAAATGACATATAACATGGGATCTTTGAAAACCGGGCAAATGCACAAGTGCGTAAAATGCAAGTTGAAAGAGAATATTACAGACAACTAAATAGCTCCTCCGAGGCTAAATAAGTCCATGACTTGGTCAGTTCTTCTCCTTACATATTAAAATATTATGTCAAATAAAAAGTAATTTATTGAAGCAATATAAAAATAGGTATAATATAATATTAAATTAACCATTTTACTTGTCCGCCAAATATCCTCCGTATAATGAAAAGTTAATAATCCGTGTCAAGGTTGCAGGTGAGGAATGTTTTCAAATTTTGTAGTCGTGGTGAGGCATGAATTCATTATTTTCCACACGAAGGTAGAACACGACGTTGATAACACTATGACTCAGAAATGAATCTCTGATTTCTTTAATGGCCGTTATGTTCTTGAACTGGTGTACAATGGCCAGTCAGATTTATATACAAATGTCAAATATTATACAAATTAAAATCACATTTGATTGGAAGAAACATTTATAGACTCAGCATCCCAAACTTTGACGGACTTCCGGCTTCCTTGGGACTGGGGATACAGTATGTACAGTACTTTTTCATGTGATGTGTCACATTCACCCAGGGATAATAGTCTTCAAACTCTTCAGTTTTACAATCTGAATGTCATATGATCTGGAAATCAATAGTTTTCGGGGAGTATCGAAGATCATATTCACAGACTTTCCTTTCTAAATAGATGTGAGGCTATTTGAACTCATTGCGTACGCAGGCGATTCAAGTTACATATTCATTGGATGGGACTTTCAAACAGTGTCTTATCCAATATGTTTCTTGGAAATAAATAATGTTTTACATAGTTATAAGTGAATTTAAAACCACAGATTTTGAAATGACCAGACACAGTCAGTGGATGAGGATACTTACTCAGCTGGATATTGTGACAGATATACCCTCAGGATCTAAGGACTTGAATGCAAACTAATCTGATCAGGGAGTCATGAGTGATAAGAGGTGACAAAAAGATATTCATGACTTTCTGTATATTTTTAACCCCCAGACGTCCTTATGGTTTTACACAGTTAGTATTGACTCCTCCGGTAGCCTGCTGGATTGGTTTACGTCTCCTCCCGCTCCATACCGAACATTAAGTTTCTAACGATCACGTAACAGAGAAATGATATGGATACTTGGCCTGCAATGTCTCTATTTAGATTGGATTACAAAACGGTTGATACCTGATGTTCAGGTGACCGCTGTTTGTCCTTCTGGCGGCCACTGACTGATGGCCCCCGAGGCCCCCGTGGCAGTTCAGACACTCCCGTCCGAGGGTGAAGTGTGTCAGTTACACCTCGGAAAGTCAACCAACTGCCTGAGTCAGGGCAAGACACTGGTCTGCCGCCAGTCCAGGGAGAAGGGGTTAATCAGTCCCTGTGCTGGCCGGTCTTGTTTCAGTACCATTTGGATATATATACACCGTATATATGTTTTGGAAAATGTGATTTACTTCCAATTGTCTGTTATATAGATGAAATAAAAACAAAGATAGAAAATCTAAAATAATAGACAGTAGGAAAACTCAATAGGATACAAATTCCAACATGGATGCAATGAAATAAATTCATAAAATAAGGTAATGCCAATAAACTGAACTTAAAAGGGTTAACATGGATTGCATTCAGGGTTTGGATTTGGTTAAAGCCATGAATTTAAGTATCCAGTTTGTAGAGGTCATCAGATAATCAAGTAACAATGTTGTCGACACACTTTAAATACTAACAGAAGCCTTTCGAAATACAGTAAATAAAAAGGACGATTAAAGGACTAGAACAACATTTTTTTCAGAATAGCCATGCATGTACATCCTGATGTGTATTAGTCATTACGTTCCCAACCTCTCTCTGTAAACTTTGGCACTGGCAGGTTATTCTCGTGGTTATTCTTATCAGAGTAGTGACGCCCTGCATCCATCACCAGCTATCGTGGCAGTCAGGGGGAGCTTTCCGGTGCCGCAGCCAGGACGGCGGGACGCGGCGGAGATGGACGAGTGACCAGAGTGTGGTGCTCTCGCCTCTCCTTTGCTCAATAATTGATGTATCTGTAGCTGCTGAGAGATGTGCGATGTGAGAACTCCGGCACTGTGTGTGGTGAAAGACAGTAGTCGGGAAAAGTTGTTGGAAATTAACAGGGGTACATTAACACAAGTGCTGTGCTTCAGTTCAATGTACTTCACTTGATCATTTCCATTGTCTTGTACTTTACACTTTACTCCACTACATTTCAGAGGAATGTACTTTTACTCGAGCAATTACTCCGCCACTGCTATTTGAGGTATGTAGGTACTTTGCAGTCTAAATATCAAAAACTTATGATGAACTTAAAAAATACAGAGTATCGTCAAAACTGCGGTGGTTTCCAATATTTTTTTATGGCTTGTGATCCAGTCTTGTTGGTTGGAGACCCCTCTCGTCTTTCTTGTTATCCAGCAAGGGGTAAGAAACCCCATGAACTGATGCAGAATCATGTGGTTGAACTTTATTTCTTCTTCTTTCCTTAGTCAGCATCATCTCGCAATCTCTCAGCCTCATCTTGTGACCATTTGCAGGGTAACCTCCCCCTCCTGAGATACCAACTGTATATTAAGCAGTTCAAAACCACCTCGACCAGCAACAACACTCAAACACTTTCACGGCCTAAGTAGATTTTGCTGATGATGATACTATACTTGCAGTGGTGAGACCACTTATTAACAGGAGGACCAGCAAGCTTTATCCCCACCGGTGTCCTTGAACGGTCCTCCTGCAGCTGATCCTGCACTTTTCCTTTGCAGGGAGAAAGTTGAAAATGAAATTTCCCTGTTCAATAAAGGATCACATTGCATTACAGATGAGGGATAACTGATGAATGAGGAGCACGAACAACCACGAGGCTAAATGTCTTCATCATCCATCCACGTTTCAGCACAGTGCTGAAAATACTCGTGCCATTACGGCTGGGAACAGAGCGGAACATTTGCAGGGGAAAGGAGGTGTGGATAGATGGGCGAGGAGAAGGAGGAGGAGGAGGAGATTATCTTACATTTATTATGGTGGAGCAAATTAAACAGGGGAGGTAATTATTTTTGTCTGGAGAGAAGAGGGAGAGGGATCTATTCTTAGCCCTTACCCCTATGGCTGGTCGACAGGATCGCTCTTCAGTTTTATGTGAGCTTGCTTTACAACCCCAACCCCAAAGTCCAACTCTCCTAAACTACCGCTGCATCAAACACACACACACACACACACACACACACACACACACACACACACACACACACACACACACACACACACACACACACACACACACACACACACACACACACACACACACACACACACACACACACACACACACACACACACACACACACACACACACACACACACACACACACACTCACTCACTCACAAACAAGAAGAAAATATTGCATTGCCAATGAGCACACTTTTATGGAAGTAATGAAAGAAATGAGTTGACGGCCTTTTTTTCGTCGGTTAACATATTTCGTTCTGCAGGAGGCAGAGAGGACTGCTTACACCGCAGAATATTACCCAAGTAAATAAATAAACTTCCCCAAGGGCAATATTTTTTTATATTGAGGTTTGAAGGATGCCATCGATGTTATTGTTCCCCCGGAGCGGGATGAATGATGTCAGCAATATTCAGCTTTCTTATCTGGGAACATCATAACAAGAAGAGCAGACACCGGGATGCCTTCCTCGGTAGGGTTTGCAAATAACACGCCTCACTGTGGAAAATAATGTGATGGCAATGAAACCAAAAGGAAACAACAATTAAAATAAAAACATCATTCACGTAAATAAGATGTAATAAAATCTTGAGCATTTTGAGTTCCAGCAGCCAACCACCTCTATGATCCTGCAATGCTCTTACTCGCAATACTAAGGTGCTGCTGCAGTTGTACTGTAATACTTACTATGATCACCGACTAAGTTCATGAGTGAAAACATTGACCTGTCTAAAGGGAGAAGTCGGGGGGGGAGTCAGTCGGATTCGTCTCGAAACACCTGAACAAAATGTCAAGACGGTGAAGTAGCACGACACTGGTACGGATGCAGGTGTACTCTCCTCCCATCCCCGGAGCCAAAAGAAAAAAGGGCTAAAGATGCAAAAGATTGGAGTGCCTGTCCAACTTTAACCTTGTCCTTTTTTGAGCTGCTTAGTCATCAGCGTGTGACTGTGTTCCAACAAGGTGAACGCACCGTTTTGAGGAGAGTGATTGCCGGTGGGGCCGTTGGCCAGCTGACCCTCACATCGCTCAGCGCCGTGCGCACCTCTCATGCACGCGAGGCAAGTTTAGCAAGCCCCTCTCTGCAATGACTCCTACCCTCCAACAGATATATCGTGATGCTCATTCCACCTACAAGCCCTCTCTCTTTCTTTCTAATAATGCTTTGGACGGTGGAATTGCAGCCTGCAAGTGCAAGCGAAAAAGAAATACTAATAAATCTATTTTTCGCTCCATCCCAAATCAAGAGCAACTGAGTCTTTCTGAGCTGTTTTAAATTCATCACTGTGCTTAACATTCCGTCGTGAGTGACTATGATCTACTGCCGGCCATTTCCATAATAGTTGGTAATAACCTTGCCTGTGTAAGAGAGCGATGGGTTGGATTTTATTTTTACATGAGCGTCAGCCACATTACCGTCATCTGCGTCATGTATCAGATGTCTTCCGCTGTGGAGAGAGGGGCTGAAAGATGAAGCATGGGACGAGACTGACTCGAGGGACAAATCCACTTAAGGGGCAGATGCAGAAATCGGAGAGTTTGAGGGGGGTCGAAGCTGAAGGAGTGAGGAGTGAGGTCTTCGTGTAACCCCCGTGTTTGGGAGGACGGTGGTGAGAGGGGATAAGGTGTTCCATAAAGGTTAACTTGAGACGCTACAAAGGGGTCTAGAGGGAGAGTTCAAAGTGCAGGTTGATGGATGAGTGGTGAAAGGGAGGTCAGTGGGATCATTACTGTGTACTACGCAAAGACAATATGATCAAAGCAAACAAAAAAAGGCCACTCAAAGCTATCAAAACAACATGCGCTGTATATGGCAAAAAGCTTAAATGTGAAATTGACGGCTTGTCTGACTTGTTGGTTTAGGAATCTATGGTTGTTGGTGCTGTGTTTTTCGGTTTGACTTTTGCATCTTGTACTGGGGATTTCACGAACTGGGCATCTGCTCCTCTGTTGGTCAAGTAGAATGACTTGTCATACATGCAACATTAGACTCTTCTTGTATTGTCTGAATATCCCAGTTTGGTCTTGGAGACAATGAATGACTACTGAGTAACCTGTGGCAAACAGTACGTAGAGTTAAAATGCTGATATCAACATGAGCAACTGCAGTTAGCAATGTTTCGTATTGGAGCGGATAAAACCTGGACCTGCTGGTGGTGGCAAAAAAACAAACCAATCGACCGTCCGATCGACCAACCAACCAACAAACCAACCAATAGTTTGACCAATCGATCGACCAACCAACCAACTTTTGAAAATGTAATCAATGGAAGGGCAATATAGAATGACAGAAAAACTACCCTGCAATGTAATTTGAGATGCTAATCTGGTTCTTTTACCGCTCTAATATAAGGCTTTTCGTGGTATTTAGCAGTTTTACTACTTTCTTGTTGCTTGTTGGATATTTCACCATCACAACTGGAATCTAACTCAGTACATTTACCTAAGTATTGTTCTTTTAGTAAAATTTTGAGATAACCGTGCATTTATGAAGCATTGTACTGTTTTACTCCATTAAAAACGAGCCCGACCTCTCCCAACTGCCTCATTACCACACCTATGCGTCCATAATTAAGATCAAATTATATAATGTATTGAAATGGGCCATTCTGCATAATGAGGACTTTTACTTTTGGTACCATAAGTTAATTTTGATGACAATATTTCATATTGTGCATTAATTAATATAGTGAATTAATTAATTTAAAATTAGTGAGTATTTCTACTCTTAGATCTCTTACATAATGAAAAGCTCTGTTATGTGCCACGGACTGATGGTGTCAGCGTGTGTGTAAAATGCGTTGGAGGTGTACAGTCAGTGTGTTGGTCTTTCCCCTCACTTCACCATTCCAGCCACACCTGAAGGTCAGAGGTCACTGTCATGGTTACGGCAGTGTGTATAATTCATGCAGGAGGGGTTGTAACGTTGATGACCGGCAGCTTCCAGGCTACAAGCTGAGTCAGGAGAGCTCAGCTGCTGGTAACTTAGTCGGTGTGTGTCACAGATATTGATGCAGGCCTTGTCACAGAATACACACGCGACAGCTTTTTGTTTGCGGTCTGGACCGTTTTGATTGCATTATGTATTGTTAAAGACATCTGATAAGATCACGGCCACTGGAAGTGGCCTCAAATGGCACTGGACAGTCAAATAGGGAAACTGTGGTCTGATACTGGTGCAGCACGGAGATGTCTGCAGACCTACTCACGCTGGCTGTTTCTCTTTTCGAACCCTCCTTGTCCCTTCCCCTTACTTTGCAATCTTCTTTTACTCGTGTCTCTCTGTTTGAACATGAGCTCAAATTCTCTCTCTGCTCTCTCAGCCCCTGACGGAACAGGAAGAACAAGCAAGCAAACAAAAACAAAATAGCTCAGAGGACAAAAAATAAGGAGAGATTTCTTAAAAACAAATACAAACCTGAGCTGGTCAATGATTTACCTCTGTGGCAAAAGTGCCGATGAGAAATGTGGCCCTTTGAATTTAACTTTGATCAGGGTTCATAAGAGGAATATCAATACTGGAGCTTTATTATGTCTGGGATTACTATGACAACTATGTTATCTCGGGTTGTTAAGCTGCATTAGTGAACATCTATTGTGTGTAGTATCTCTTTTCTCTTGGTGAGCAATCTTATCTCTGGCTCCACATTCAGAGTTTTTAAGCTGCATCAGTGACGCTCCCGCTACGAGACAACATTATCGCTCATGTCATGGTAATATTTTGTTAATATACAGTTGTTCATTAGCGGAAAAACTGTACAAAAATGAACGTGCTGTGGATTTTCTAAGGGGGATTTGAGCGGGGGGGGTTGGGGGGGGGGTTGAATTACTGTATGAAGTTAGTTTGAATTAAAAAAATTAATTGTTCGCGGAGCTGCAACAGACTGTACATCGGTGCGATTCAGTCAGTCAAACCTGGAGTTTGTTTCCAGGGGTGTGTAGAGACTTGTTTGGGGGGAAAAAAACAACATATCACTGAACATGGAATGGTTTTATACTTTATACTATTTAGTTTGGACATTGTATGACATGATGTGTACGATGTGTGGAGTTCACAGTCCAAAAATATGTATTCATTTAAGTAATTTTTCAAGCAAAACTGCCAACGATTTGACAGGTGCAGGTTCTCAAATGTGTCCTACATCATAGTAAATTGAGCATTTTGGGGTTGAAAACATCCGGCTGGACAAAACAAGACCTGATTGATGTGACCTTGGGCTCTAGGATCCTGTTGTGGCCATTTTTCACCGATTTCTGATGTTTGATAGACCGACCGATTAATCAAGACAATAAACAGGAGATTAATAGATGATGAAAACAATTAACTTTGAGTGCCTTTGGTTTCCATCAACTACTTAGTTAAAGAGCAAAGTCGCATTGGAATAATCCCTGTGATAGTGCCACAGTCTTTCTACTCAGTTTGACCTCAGTTTAGTTCCAGCAGTTCTTTAATGGCTGTACAGGGTACTGCGACCCTGTCACCGTAGGAGTCTTTTGAGTTCACCGTCACACCGCTCCTCAGCAGATGTCACCAGCTGCCTACCAGTTTTTTCGGTCTTGACCTCGACCTTCTGTACGCACGTATCCCCGTCTGTCAGATTGGCTGCCCTCCAGATACTGGTGATGTGCAACTGGCAGATGACTCAGAGGCTCCAGCTGTGGTCGCCATTTTTTTATTGTCTTTGCTCAACGTGAGCTTTCCCTCATCTCTGAAAACTAATGAACCTCTGCATCAGACCCCTTATTATTTAGCTGCGCATGTGGCACACTTGCTTTCATTCCTCATCTACCAGTTACATACAAGCGTGAAGACATAAACCTGGCCACAATTCTTTAATATGCTTTTGGCACATGAAGACTTTTGAAATAAAGGTATAGAGGTCTTGGAGGACACGGGGTGAGCACAGAAGGTTCAGGAGTCACAGCTTTTCCGCCAGTCAAGCATGAAATGGAATTTGTCAGTGGATAACGGCTGCCACCTAAAGGTCAGAGGGTATACCTATACGGCACGTTTTTGTAGTAGCTGAGGGCATCTGGAGATTGTATAGATTAATTAACTTGTGGCAGTTAAAAACTACTATTTCTTCAGGCAAAAAGAGGGAAAAGTCCACAATCAGGAAAATGCATGCATGTCCTTCAGATTTATTTAGAGGAATACATTTAACCTGGAAGCACCTGGCGGAGAAGTTGCCTCGAGCGGCAAGACCATCACTGAAGCATGAAATTGAAATTATTGATGGATACATTCTGACACCAAGAGGTCAGAGAGCCACAATAACCTGCATGTACACCAGCGGCAGTTGAGCTTGGGAGGCCAACGTGTCGCTTCTTAACTGGCATGCCTACTCTCAAATGTTTGTCGGTATGAAACTAATTGTATCTATACTTTGCGTATACTGTTAACAATTAGGCCCGTTGGAATATTGAATGAAAACAAAAGGAACACTGTAAAAGTGCACAATCAGATAGTTTCAGTTTTATTTAATAACTCCTGCATGTGTTCAAGACTACCCTCGGAGACAGTCCTCCATGGCCTGCAGCTCCTGTAATTCATGGCAGCGGGGGCCACAGTGAAGACAGAGGAGTCGTCTGACCTCGGGGATGACGGAGAGGGCCGGGCCTCGGGCACCCCTGGGAGGTGGAGACGAGAAGGACACAGAGCTCTACTAATAATTTCAGCCAAGACAATGAAATAGAGGAAGTGCTTTTCATCTCATTAAATCCCATCAGAGGAAATGACTTGGACAGCTGCACCGGACGCTGAGAAACAGCATGCCCCGAAGATGGTCCTCACTGTCGGTACAACTTACTCACCCGTTGAAGTGGAGCTGAGCTAATTTGAAGAGCTGCTGACCCAGTTCGATGCTGTCGTCCCCGTACTGGGAGCCAGTTGCTGCGGCACTGCGCTCCAGATGGGATGCTGCATTCTTCCAGTCACCTAAGGAAAACCAAGCAGCAAGAGGATGGAAAAAAACCAAAACATAACTGCGCACATGAATAATGCTTCAGGTCATTTGAAAACACCAGGGTGTCTGAGATTCCTGTTATGGGTTTCTTGGCTTTAGCTGCTATATTTGAAATTTAATATGACGTTATTAAGCATTCTGGCTGATTATCCCAGCATCAAGGGGCCAGTAATTTCTGTAATCTGTTACTGTGCCTGGTTTTGGATTTGTTTTTTTTATATCTGCTGAAATCGTACACAAAGTTTGCGACAGACCACTGTCTGTCAAAAGTCCATCAGTTCAATTGTATGGTCTTCTCTACTGTTTGATGGAGCATATATAGATATCCGGTTGAAAAAATGAGTTTCAGCCATTAGTATTTTATAGTTTTTTCTTATTTTAAAGTGTCAACCCATGGTACATTTGTTGAAATGATTATACTTTCATTGAAAATAACCTTTTAGTTCAAACTGCATTATGGCTTACTTTAAAAAAAGGTTAATGTGAACATAGATATGCGTTGATCACATTTTTTCCCTCACCCATTGTAGCATATGCTCTGGCCATGGCATCAGCCAGCTCCCCTTGTAGAGGGTGCGTCTCCGCGAGGATTCGTCCAGCCTGAGTCTGAGCCTTATCCAACAGTCTCAGAGCCGCATCTGAGGGAAGGCAGAGCAGGAGAATAGATGTAACAAAGACCTTCTGAACAAATAATAATCATATATTACCGTATCTGTATAGTGCATCAGCCTTTTAAAATATGCTCATGTTCCTCACCGGGCCGCTCTCTCTCCATGAGGTCCACAGCCTTGTCCAGGTCGACCCTGATCTCCTGCAGCCCGAGGCTCACTTCAGACGGCGACACGTAATGAGAACAGGACGACTTCGGACATATAAATCCTGTTCCTTTGTCCCCACTGCTTTTCTGAAAATCGTACAGTATAATGTCATCAGTCGTAGAGTAAAAAAACAACAAAAAAACGAATGAAAATCGGCCATTGCGAAAAACCAACACGTACATTGAGTGTTCCTTTGCACTTGCAGCACAGGAGTCCAGAATTGCGTCGAGCAGCTTCACCACCCGACCGCTGCGGTCGGAACTCTGCGCCGTCCTCCTGGGTCAGGGTGCAGGCCTCACACTGACACAGGAAGTAGTACTGTTCCCGCAGGAGATGCTGCCGTTCCTGGGTCACCATCCGACTGCTGTGAGGACCTGAAGCAAAGGCGACGAGGGGTTGGTGAAAGAGGCACAACGTTTACATAGATCAAGATGAGGAGAAGATGCTGTACAATCCCCTTGATGTCAATAAAGGATAACTATGTTTCTGCCCCAAATGATTTCCAACTTAAAGTGATTTTGATCCACACGAATGTGCATAATCGGTTTCTTACCGTAGCAGTGCAGGATCTCTTGTCCTGCTTTGATCACCTTGGCTGCTCTGACAGTTACAGTGACTCCGCGAGTCATGCTGCCGTGCTCAGCTACAGCCCCGCCGAAGTCCGCGGACAGATCCGACCCGGAGGGATCAACACTAGTTCCAGTGTTGAACGCCACGCTGGTGTTCGGAGAGCAGGAGTGATTCAGGAGACTAAGAGTTGGGAATATTGCCGTGGCAATGCGGAGTTCCCTGCGGGACTGCACTCGTGAGTTTGCTGCTCCTGTCAGATGCGAGAACCAGAAAGTAAAAGGTCTTTGTGTAACTCAACAACGTTCAGTACATTTTTAACAAAAAAATGCCTGAAATTCACTGGTTCTAACCTCTCACTCATCTACGATAGTGAACATTTCGATTTTAGACCCTGAGTCGAACGACCTATTGAAACGTTATCAGCCAAATGAGTAATAAATGAACTAAGAAAATAAACGGCAGAGTAATCAGTAGTAAACTGAATTGTTCTAGCGAACCAAAGTTGCAGAAATTTTTTTATTATCATTCTCGCCAAAAAGACGTGATCATATTGCAGAGCTGGTAAAAAAAATGATTTTCATACCACTGCGAGTTTTCTTCTGACAATAATTTGTTGTGCTGTCATACGTGGAACCAAAAAAAATCCCTCCAAGTCTTTGAAGTTAATCAAAAGATTTGTCATCCATCTCTTTTCCCCCCTGATTCACTGAAACTGCATCGATGCAACACAAGTTTAAGAGAGAGGGAAAATTATTCTCAAGTTTCCCTGAATTCTTCTTGGCGACAATGCCGATGTTCGAGGGTTGAAAATACCGTATGGAATCTGTATGAGTTACCTGCGTCTTGCAGCACGGTGATTGCCTGAGCGTTGCACCTAAGCTGCAGGACGTGCCTCAGGACCGCACTTCCCATCAGCCACAGCTTCGTGCTCCAATCTCCGTCGCCTCCATCCTCGTGTGGTGACTGGCCGTTCCCAAGGTCCCAAGATGCGGGTGGAGGTCCTGCCTTGCTGAGCTTCAGGTAGACTGTTGCTACGGTAACTGCGTTCAGGAAACGCAGAGCGGGGCTGTGTCGATTCAGGTGGTGAAGCAGGTGAAACACGCTCAGGTAAGAGTCACTGTGGTGACCTGGATGGGTCTCACTAGACTCTATGCAGCCCGGCTTGTCTCTGATTGGTTCCCTGGCCATTTGGATGTTTTTTAACCCCGCCTTGAGGGTCACCCTCAGAGCGAGCTGTGACATCACACCCAGCGCCGTCAAATCTGCTCCCAGCGGACATTCCCAGCGGTGATGTTCCTCCCAGGCCTCCCGCTGACAGCCGGGTGAACAGTATCGGCTGTAACTACACCCGTCGCACGGCACAGGACACAGCGTGTCCGTCAAACACCTGTGACAGCACCTGTGCTCGGTCCCGAACTCTCCTCTCTCGGTGTCCGGCCATCCACTCTTCCCTTGCACCTCCTCCATCCCCGGTATGAGGACACAGCTGTACGGCCTGTCATGGAGGATCACCTCCCCAGCGGCTATTCCCTGCGCAGCCACCAAGTGTCGCCCTTTCTCCGTGCTGAAGCCAACAGCAGCTTGAGGACAAATCTCACTTGTGAGAGACGGTGCTGTGACTCCGTCTGGATCTTCATGATGCTTTGAGGCGGGACCCTGATGGTCGTCTTTCGCCTTTTGACCTTGAGAAACGTGTTTGAGACACTGTGTGCGACGGTCTTCTAGTTTGTGCTGAAGGTGAGAGGGGTAGCCATTTGTCAGGGCTTTGTCAATGTCATTAAGGCAATCCTGAGAAAAACAGACATACTGGATGGTGAGTCACCACGAAATCAAAGCTTGTGAGCAAAATAAAATAATGTCTGACTTTCAACAACTTGTTAAAGTCAGTGTTTTAGCAATAAAGTGATGGCTGATGAAAAAAAAAAACAAGATGGGTCACTCTAGTGTGTAACCCTACATAAGAGCTTTTGGTCAGATTTTTACCATTATTACTCATTTTTATTTGATTCGTAGGGTTTTGCATGAGACAGTTTTCTCCCAACACTTTTAATGAACTCATAATTATCTAAGGGATGTTTGGGTGAAAATTGTCAACGGCAGGAGAAGATGTTTTCTTAGCTTGTGAGGGCTGAGCTCAGAAAAAGTAGTAGTCTGGTGGTAGGTTCTAGGCAGAATCCCGTTTTCCCTAGAGCTGCTTTCAGACATGCACTGAAGTTTGGACATTCTCCTGTATGTGAGAACGAAAATGTCTGCTAAAACAGCCCATGACAGACCCAAAATGGTTTCCAATGCTTTGGGTAATAAAGTAAGAAGGGCTGCAGCAGCTTGTGTTTTAAAGGTAAAATGATGAGTTGAGAAGGTCACTGAGGCTCAGCAGGGAGTTGGAGGAATCTGAGCTTCATCCTTGAGATATTTCAACCTCAAAATGCCTGTGAACAACCTGCGTGTTTCAGATTTCTTCTATAGAGACACAACACTTCACAAAAGACTCTGGAATCTTGTGTCGGACTTGCCTCATTACAGATCATGAACAACAATTAGTGCTATTTGGTCATAAAAGCAATAAGCTTCAGTGAAATGAAATCCTGGATCCCTCAGTGATAATCCACTTGTTTCTGGAAAAAGATCACGCTGTGGAAATTAGCTCAATTATAGGATTATACGTGTCATCAGGGTGAAACTGCTCCCTGACCACATGCCTGGAGACGGATTACAGCTAAATATCTGTCCTATAATCATACTCTGGTTTTGCTCTTTATTAGGTTCACCCAGCAAAAAAAATGCACTTATGACAAAACATGTCCTGCAATAAAAATCGTCACGCAGGTCATAATGTTCAAAAGGTGATAGGTATGCATGTGTGATCGTTTGGGAGGATGCAGTTCGTGGGGGCTGTTGAAAGGTATTGTATTACACAGAGATGTTTCTCTTACTTAAATGTATAATATGATTCTCCAACATCACTATATGGGATCAGTTAATCCCTATCATTTAAGAAGGAGTTGAACATGGAGCCATCTCACCTGGTAGAGCTGCAGATGGTGGAGGGCAGCAGAGCGGTTGGCGTAACACAGAGGCAGCTGCTCCGAACTTAGGGGAGCGAAACTTACGCCCTGTCAAAATAAAAAAACAACATCTGAACCAGTTTGAACCATTTTTTTTTTACATTATCAGAAGAACTAATAACAATGTCAATACAAAACATTAAAAGTCATCAATTGCCAAGCCATCAACTGAAAACACAAATTAGACAGTTGTAAACACAAATGCGACAAGATAGAGACAAAATATATAGATCAGATGGAAAAAATCAAAAGATGGATGTTATTTTTTACGTCGACCCCAGTCCGAGAAAGATTGATATTCACTTCTTCACCTGCGAGTAGTGCAGAGCGGCTGCGGTGTAGTCTCTGGTCTTGAAGCTGCAGTTGCCCCTCTCCCTGCATTTGGCCGCCTGCTCCGTGTCCTTCTGCATGGAGTATGTTGCAGAGATTGACTGCAGAAAATCCAGATCATCCAGGCTGGAAAAAAACAGGATTATGTACAGTTAAAAAACACACAGAGGAAAAAAAACAACTTTGGTCTGTGATAAACAACTGCATTGTTCATAAAATGTCCCCAGCGACAGGATTATCAGGGAAGTTGGATCATATTGACAAATTGTAATCAGAGAATTTCTTCACATTTGACAACAGTGTAGTTATAGTTTGGACAAAGGGAAGGGAGTAATAGAAAAGTGGATGAAGTGGCTCAGCCAATTGCAGATTATTGTCCCTTATGATTGATCAAGACAGCAATATTTAAATAGTTATGTGGTCCCCACTGACACTTATCACATGTAGATGCTGTATAAATCCACTAGTGCTTGACCAGAGGAGGTTTGCTGCATCGCTACTCACGTTGTCAGAGTTAAGGCACTTTTAAAAACAGCATCTACTTCAGTCAGGGACGCGAAATGCTCCTTCGACTCGGGGTCGAGTCCGGTCCATTTCTGGGCGACGTGGTCTTGCCACTGGACGCACGGAAGATCCATCCTGAAGTGCACGGAAAGCCTCGTGAGCACCGGCGGGGCAAGTTGAGGGTTTGTTTTGGTTCCGTTTCACGCCGCTTTGAATCGGTGACAGTTTCGACCGGTTTCCGACCGTGACCTTCAAAGTAAAAGCAGCATCGTCTGAAGCCTTGGCTGTCCCAAGAGAAATCAGTATCTAAAATTGTCCCCCTTTGCATTGGGTTGTCTCCAAAGTGTATTTCATTTTTTCAATTTAATCTTTATTTCAGTTATGGGTCCAAATCATTGTCATAAACAGGGCTAATTTCTTAAATTGTGAAAGACACACAAAATATATTACATTATTTTGAAGGCGGAAAATGCCATATCCGGTGTAGTTCCCGTTTACATGTAACTTGTTGTCGTCATTACGGAAGTAACGTTTGCGTCTCTTCTCTCGCGTTACGTTCTAAACCTTCTCCTTGGTTTAAAGCACAACATTAGCCAACGTCTTCTGGATTTGGAAACAGCGTTACCCGGGTGACATGAGTGTGGCGCTCACGCGAGGGGCGATTGAAGTGAGTATGAATATTAACAAAGCTCAATTGCTATTTGTTTTCTCTTGGGTCGACGTCAACACGCTGAGAAGTTAGCAATATAGCTCTACTAGCTCGCTAGCATGCTAGCACTGTGAGCTAACGGGATTTAAAGGGACAGCTGCATCTACCGTTTAGAAATTGTCCCCAATGAAAAAGTGTCAATGTACAGGGTTTCTTTGAATATGTAGTAACTCAGTAATGAGTCAGTTTGCTTTATTCATTCAAATACTGTTGCATGTAAATGCTACCTTAAGTGGCTCGAATTGCATCTTGACATTTGGCCACTTCTGACCCATAATCTGAGCTCTCTCCTTATAAACTAATGTGTACCCACATGACTTTGCATCAGCTGCGTGGTGATGTGATGGGACAGAATGAGACCAGAGCAGGAGGCACTAAGTGGAAATGTGTTGTTGTTGTTGTTGTTGTTGTTGTCTAGGCCCTGGTCCAAGGCTCACAGGTGGACAACCCCGTACTGCAGCTTCTGGTAAGTACAGTCAGTCCACTTCCCAACAACCAGTCCAGCCATATATTTACCTTTTCTACGTTAGCATGTTTAACTCCACACCATGTTGTCACAATGGTGGGGATCGCGTGGTTAAATTGACATTGAGTACCACGACGCAGACTAAATGAAGTTGATGAGAGTTTCTGTTCTTTGGCTTCCGGTCTTTTTACGGTCACTGTCAAATAAGCAATGACAAAAAGGAAATTTAAGTATTTGTTTGCCATTGTGGTGAAAGACAATTGTATGAAAATGATCATTGTCTATATTGCCATATTCTTGCCCAGTGTACACTGGCTAGTTAATAATGAACAGTTGTTGTTTTGTCTTTTAAAATCCTCCGTTCCTTCTGTTTTTGTCAGAACATGCGTTCGATCGATTGTTCCTCGGGCCAAACCAGGTTCCGGCTTAAGATGAGCGACGGTCAACACTCTTTGTCTTGTGAGTACAGATTGTGTTGGCAGCAGACTGATTGACAAACCTGAGGTGCAGCAGCAAGGCTTACATCAACAATTGTCAAATACCGCAGTGGCAGCAGTGTCATTTTTTGTTGCGTGAGACCTACATGAATATAATTGGTCTTGATGTGTTTGTGTGCAGCCTTGCTGCTGGCCTCCCAATTAAATTATCTGGTGGAAGAGAACCTCCTGGTACCAACCTGTGTGTGCATGCTGAAGAAGACCACCACCAGCACATTGTCAGATGGCAGGTGTGTGTTTCTTCTTTGTTTCCTTTCTACCTCTGCTTCCTATTTGCTGGATATAATTCCCCCTTTTTTCTTTTACTTGTCATCCAGGCTCGTGGTGACTGTGATTGATATGGAGATATTGCAGTCGGCTGAGGAAACCGGAGGGATGATTGGAAATCCAACTCCATCTTATGCAAGAGGTATGTACCTCTTAAAAATGTGCATGCATGGAGTTAGAAACACTGAATAAAAACCTCCTGCAGGTTCCCTATGGTCATTATTCAATTTGCAGATAAGACGTCATCTTCAGAGGATTCGATCTCAAGCCCCCCAGCGTGCTCTTCGTCAGTAGCAGTACCTGGACCCTCCTATGAGGACAACATAAGTGAGTGTCATATTTAATATTGTTTATATGATTTCATGTTGCTGTATTTATGATTCTCTTGTCGCCTCGGTCATTACAAATACATCAAGTGGAAAAAAAACGTCTTTATATGCATTCGATTTTTAATTTGCTGTGATAAAGCTGTCACATGGCAAAAGTAGCTTTTCATTCACAGCAGCAGCTGTTAAAGTGAAATCTGGTTGTTGTTGTTGTTGTTGTTGTTTTATCAGCATCTTATTTTGCTGTGAACAGGCGTCAGCAGCAAGAATTCAGTGGAATCTTCTGTAGCCAACAAACGTCATGTATATTTTACTATATATATTTATAAGTTCACACTTATTGATTACTGTGTCACATTTGAGATAAATCAAGAATAAACAACAGTAGGACTTTTGCTTTCCATGTAGACAGTCGCAGAGTGTGGTGCAGTGTTTTTTTATTCTCATTATAACTACCTGTCCACTTTGTAAAAAACTTTGTAACCTTGTTAGAAGTAAAGTGCCATTTAAATTAAGTTTATTATTTATAAGTTTTGCTATGTTTTGTGTTGAGAAATCTCTTTTTATTAACGAGTAGCAGTAGATACGGTTGGCTTGTTCAGCTTTGCCCTAGTTATTTTAGATAATATGAAAAAAAACAGCAACCTCAGATCTCACCAACAGAGGGAGCCATGCACCCTTTGAAGGAAGTGTGCTGATGAATCATTTTGCCCATCTTCTCCTCAGTGTTGTTGTTCTGCAGCCATTATTTGGATCCCGTAGGATCCCTTCCTGTTAATTTGTCAATCTCATAGACCCTGCCAAACTTTAACCACTCTGACTTTTTCCATTGCTTTGATATTCATTGGACTTCTGTGTCCTTAAGGCTGTAGTCTCTGAGTGTGGGTTGAGAACTCTGTGAAACAGGATCATAATGTGTAGCATGGTTTTCAACAATTGAAGGCAGCGAGGAGCAGGAAATGCTAAATTGATGGACAACTGCGGTTCCTTCAGCTCAAGTGCCTTTTTTCTTTTCTCTCCACATCACATTGTGCACTTTCATCATATTTACTGCTCAGCTATCACAGCAGGTGGAGTCCACAAGTCACCCATTCACTTTTTAAATTTTTTTTTTTACCACTGACCAGATTTTGAGAGCGGAGTAGGACTCTCACATAATGTTTGATTTCCTGCCAAGATGACTGGTGCCATGTATCATGCCCAGAGTAGCCTGTGTTTTATTGCAGCTTCTTCATTTTTAGTTTCCCTCAGTTGTTTCATACCAGCATCTGATCATAGCATCAACAATTGATTTTGTTATGTGGCAGAAACGTACCAAGTAGCCCTCCTCCGTGGAGGATGTAGGCATGTGGGTGGATAATAAGCACTTGGTATATATTGTGTGTTTGTGCATGCGTAGGTGTGTGTCCGTATGTATGTGTTGTGACCGAGGGAGCTTGTGTGGGCCGATGGCTCATGGAGTTCACGGTTTCATGAATATTGTGTTGTGGACTGAATCCCCACGTAGCAAAGCACTGACGGAAGGAGAGAGGGAGAGAAGAAAAAGTCAACTAATTTGACTCGGCAAAGATGAGGCTCTGCATTAAGTAGTTCATCAGACTCTATCCTTATTATATCCTTTGATCCATGTTACCTAAGAGATCCCGCCAGATACAGAGAACCTGCTGCTCTGTTTAATTGTTGTGTTGATTAAATGGTCCTGCACTTCTCTGTAGAGCCAAAAGGAAATCTTATGCATAAAATCTCAATGCGTTTTCTCCCAGTGAATGCAGCTAGTAAAGTGTTTGTTGACTTTTTTTTTTATTTTTTGCAAATTGCATTTTCAGGAAGTAGATAAATGTGTGTGCATTCACAAAATTGCCAAAGGCCATGAATGAAGTGTTTCCAATTAACTGTGGGCGACGCAATGACTAGGGACACAGCTGTTGTAGTGGAGAGTCTGAGCTCCAGCATCTCTAAAGTCTGCAGCCTTTGAGCAACACACTGGATCCCTGGGCGCTTCAATTTGGCTTAATGTGGCTCCTCGCTCTTCACAATCAATTTCTTCCTCGTATCTTAGCTGCTGCCAGTAGGTTTCCCTAAGAGAGGCTGAAGATGCGACGAGTAACGGTAAATAAATGGTCAGAAGATTACATTGATACTGATCTTCTAGTCTTAACGACTACTCAAAGCGCTTTACACTCACACAAAAATTGGGTCATAAACATTTTCTGGAGTTTGCACTGCAGTTCACATATAAATATGTAATATGTAATAATAATTATAAAAAATAATACATGGCAGCAGGACAATTTCCGGAACATTCTGTGGCTTCTGGGTAGATCTTGCAGGAGGCAGGACGTGATGATAATTCTGCTGCAGAAAGCTGTGTTTTTTTTTACAGTCATCAACACGCCCACTCGCTTTCCTAGAGATTTTCCTGTGAGAGCAAGGGCTAACTTGGATATTTTTTGGAATTGTACCTGGGGGGGAGACATGCGGTGATCGAACCACCAACCTGAGAGACACCTGAAGCAGAAAATTACAGAAGAAGAAGAAGAAGAATAAATGATGAATGTTTTCTTCAATGATGAATAAAACATTCCGATTCAACACACATCAAATTATTTTTTTTATTGGAAAGACATGACAGAACATTAGAGCAGTCACAGGTGCTGTTATCGAGTGCTTCAGGAATTCTGCTGTACTGCAATGAAACAATAACATTAATATTACAATAATTCCGTCCATCCGCTTGTTTATTTCTCATGAGATCAGCTGACCAATCACTGCAACAGATTCTGACTGAAGCTGTGTTCTGTGTCTGGTTAAAAAAAAGGCCTTTCACACAAGTTCCACCTCCGATTCCTCGCTCTTGCTCCCCGTCGTCTCCATAAGATGTACTCATGGGCGGAGGAGCAGGTGTCAGCAGAGTTTGAAGAAATACCTTTAAGGGTTTTCAACATTTTAATTTTTGTCGGAGCATGTCGGCCACAAGTGACACTCGACTCCCTCCATTCGCAAAAAAAACATCAACATTTGAGTCACAATGTTAATATTCTGAAATGGCAGACAAAAGGGGAGTCAGGGGTCATGACACGGCAGCCACCGAACGGCTCTGTTACCATTTAAATATTCATCAGCAGCCGTCACTTAAAATAGACTGCCGTCAAAGCGCTTCACAGATAATATTCGAATTCCGGTGAGAACTGCACTCGCTGAAGTGCAGTTAAAAAAAATGACTTAAAAAAATATTCATTATTCATCAGTCACCATTCTCTGCAGGTTTCCTTTGTACTCGTCTTCTCATGAACACAAACACTCGCGCTACGTTTCTTCCTCACTTTCTTTATTGCTTTATTCTTGTCCAATTGTCCTGAAGTGTTTTCACCGCCAAGCAGCCTTTCGCAAACAGGGGGCTGCTGAATACGCTATTGGCATACACATTAGCAGCCCATCCTGATCTTAATCACAAAAAATGAGGATCCTTGATAAAGGTCTGTGCCCCTCACTTTGCTGTTCAACCCCCCCCCAACCTATCATCTCCCCTTCTCTTCTTCTTTCGCGGCAGACTTCCTTCCTTCTAACACTCCAACATCCAGAAAACGTGTGTATGAATATTTATGTTAATTACCTCGCCCCTGGAAATAGCTGTTCAACCTGTGATTTTCTCCAAGGAATTTGCTCAAGACACACACACACACACACACACACACACACAGACACACACACACACATACACACACAGACACACACACACACACACACACAGGATAGGAGTATGTGTCTCAGCGGAGGGGTGTCTCTCTGGAACAGCATCTTTTATCCCAGACAATTATTTCCCCAAAATGCTGTTGCCCGGGAAATCTGTGCCAAAATGAGGGATTGCATAATTATTATTATTATTGTATTTTTTTGGACAACCGCTCACTGTCCAGCCTGAATCATCGCTGATGGGGCTGATGCTCTCTCCGTTGTGGGAGGTGAGAGAAAACCTTGTGATCCTGTGGGCTTGACAAACTGTTCAAGTTTTCTAGCGTTGCCATTTGTTAAAAGCTGAGTCTTTGTTTTAGAAGCAAAAGGATTCTATTCTAAACTTTTTTTTAGAAATTGTTGTGTTGATAAATTTTTATATGACATTTTGTATTGACTCTACGTGGAAGTAAGTGCACACCTACTGTAGCAATGACAGAAATAATAGACAAAGGATTTAATCTCCCCGGGAACACACTCATAGTGTTGCATTCAGTTTTTCACCAAAGAAAAAAAAGAAGACTGCAGTTCCTTCAGCTCAAGTGGCTTTTTCATCATCACATTGTGCTCTTTTATCATAGAAACTGTCCAGCTGTCGGAACAGGAAACTTTCTTGTGTCCCAATGGCGAGTCCACGACTCAGATATGTTTTTTAAATATATGACTGAAAAGCAAAAGTACAGTAGTTATGAAATGAATGCCTCTTTGGTGGTCTTACCCAAGAGGAAAAACAACAGTTTAATTCATTGGCACAAACTGATGTGAACAGAGAATTTAGTGAATCTGTAGGGGAGCTTAAATTTCTCAGGTATTTTTGGCAGCAGCTCACATGATCAGATAACGGCACCAACAGTAATATTTTATAACACATGAAATGTATTTGTCAATGTGTTTGATGAGGCTCGTCAATGACAGATACTGTTGTTGATAACTTTGACATGGCCCTTAACAACAGCAACTGCAATCTGCAAAAGAATCCAGAAACAATGGGGGAGATAGTGACCATATTTCCTAGATTTGACTGTATGGCAGAGGCATACAGCCAACAAGGTGTTTTTTACTTTCCAAACAAATCGACAGAAATTTGGGGAAAACATGTCCATCATAATTTCCTTGAGCCTAAAGCAACATCTTCACAGTGCTTGTTTTGAAGTTCTCACTTTGGAGAGTCTAGGAAATATTTTGTATTTTTGCTCAAAAACAAATTCAAGAAAATCTGTCGACTAATAAATGTATTTACTTATCTTTCAGCACTATTACATTTCCATCTCGATAATTTTGACTTCTCCTTCTCTTTCACTTTGTTACCGAGCAGCCCATTCTCCTCCCCAAGGCTGGGGAAGAAGTTTTGGGGGAACATCACCCATGAAGATGTCACCCATGAAGATGTCACCCATGAAGATGTCACCCATGAAGGCGTCTCCCATGAAGGCGTCTCCCATGAAGGCATCACCCATGAAGGCATCACCCATGAAGGCATCACCCATGAAGGCATCACCCATGAAGATGTCACCCATGAAGATGTCACCCATGAAGATGTCACCCATGAAGGCTACCAGCTCCTCTCCAGGTTCTTCAACAAAAGTGATGCCTATTGCCGAACTCAACCCCTACCAAAGCAAGTAAGTGTGTGTATGGTATTTGTGAGAGAATTTAAAAACAACAATTTAATTTCTGTAGTAGACAGATAGGAAACACTTTACCTGACTTGCGTGTATTTCCCCCCATTCTCCAGTACGAAATATCTCTTCTATACATTTATTTATAAAAGTTATTTAACTTGCTCATTCATCACCTTAGCTATTTCCTCCCATGCTGTGCGTCTACTTCCCTGTTTCCTTCAATGTCGGAGTGGCACTTTGGGGCATGTTTGGAAATGTGTATATGTGTTTGTGCAGGCATGTGCGAGCAGTCTATGTTTTTTTTTCTATACACCATTGTGTGTGGCTGTGTGAATTTGTGCACGTGTGCATGTTGATCAGCCCATTTGCATAGAAATGAAATGAAATGGCCGATCGTGCTGTAGAGACGGACACTTAAATGGCAGGTACTGCTGGGCCTTTATGATTTGCTGCTGAGGTTTCGATTCTGCTCTTTGGGCCCAGTGGGGATTTCACCAACCTCAAGTTTTTTTTTTTCCTTCCTTCTCTCAATTTCTTCACCTCCTCCAGGGCTCCGTTTTCCTAGCTTCTTATCATTTCATTATGCGTAGGTCTCTGCCTCTGACCTTTTAAAGTTGGACCACAAAAAGACAAGAGCACAGTATAGCAAGATGTTAGTTGTCCAGATTGGAATAAAGCTACTCTGACAAATCTCCCTCTATGTTTGGACTCTGATAACGTGGCCCTGTTTGAAATTGCAAGCTGTAAAGATAACTGCGCCTGTAGGTGTTGTAATAAACTGATGACAGTTCTAACTTTGATGTTAGGGAGTACCTACAGTGAGTAAGAAAAAAAACGGATGACTTCAGCAGCTGGGGTTCATCCACATATGGTTGTGTGAGATGAAAAATTAAAAGTGTGTGTGTGTGTGGGTGTGGGTGTGGGTGTGTCTGTGTTACATACAGTAGATTATATGGAGATGTTTTTGTATGTGCATGTGGTCTTTTATGACCGTTTGCATGGCTCTCTGATCCCATTCTGCGGGTGTTAAGTAATAGCATGTAGAGCGGACTATAATTGGCTTTTGGCTGCCATAAACCTTGGTGGAGCAGTCTTATCCATACTGAGCAGGGAATGGGGTTCACTCTGGGCCAGCAGCTGCTCTCATGATAGGGGATTTAATTGCAGGCAAAGTTATGGTATGAATATCCTCCATTGCACAATTATCAACGCAGTCAAAAAGCTCACTGCTGCATAAACCGCAGAGCTTGGCTGGCTGTTGTTTAAAAAAACGGAAGGAGAGGCACATTTTAAATGCATCCAGGAGTTGGAAGATGTACAACACCTAGTTCACTCTTTGAAAAGAAAGTTGTCGGATGCTTTTTTTCTTTCTTTCATGGAACTTTTAAAAAGACTGAAAATACACGCATCCGGTTTCCTTGGGATTTGTTCTTTTGCGCAGTTGTGTTTCACGTTGCTTTCTGAAGTGAGCAGACTTGGGAGGCTCATTAACAAAAAAAAAGAGAGATTTTCAAAGCATCTCTGCAGCATTTGTTTATGTTTGTGCTGACCTTTAGACCGAAACTCTCTTAGTGAAGTTGCACATAACTATATTGGTCAAAGACAACTTTTTGACAACCATTTTTAAGAAGGATTTACTGTTATTTAGTGTTATTATGCATTAACATAAAATAAATATTTTCTTGGAAATAGAAGATGAATTCATGATTACTGTGATTTAAGGCTGCAACTAACGATTATTTTCATAATCGATTAATCTGTCGATTAATCGATGAGTTGTTTGGTCCATAAAATGTCGTTAAATTGTGAAAAATGATCGCTCATGTTCCCCAAACGCCAACATGATGTTTTGCTTTGACCACACACCAAAGATATTTGGTTTACTGTCATAGAGGAGCAAAGAAATCAGAAAATATTCACATTTTAAAAGCTGAAATCAGAGACTATTTCCTTTTTTTTTATAAAAATGATTTTTCTCTACCGATTAATCGATTATCAAAATAGTTTGCGATTAATTTAGTGATTGATTACTTATCGATTAATCGATTAACTGTTGCAGCTCTACTGTTATAAGGTTTTTCCTAGGAAAATCATCAATAGCATATTGTCTGATTAGGCATTGTTGACATATACTTTGTAAGTTGTGATTCGATATTACAGATGTCTACCATGTTCCCATCCCTAGGTGGACTATCAGAGCCCGAGTCACCAACAAGTCCAATGTCCGCACCTGGAGTAACTCCAGAGGGGACGGCAAGCTCTTCTCCTTTGAGATAGTGGATGAGAGCGTGAGTAGCGGAGCGGAGAGGCACTGAATATCTGACTGTTGCACGTCAACATATGTCACACATGGGCCTTTTTCCGTTTTATTCACGCAATGAAATGTAACTTTATGGAAATGTGCTGGTCAACAGGGAGAAATCAAGATCACGGCCTTCAACAACGAGGTGGACACGTTTTTCTCTTTAGTGGAGCAAGGCAAGGTGAGCAACACACCCACTCAGCTGTATCCATCCACACTTTAGATGATAAGAGCTTCTTAGGAAGATCACGTATTAACCTTGGCCATGTGCTGCACGTTGCCCACGGTGGCTGAATGCTCCCAAGTAAATGTTTTCTACTAACATTATTTCAAAAGGAAATTAACGGAGGCGCCCAAGTCATTAACTCAAGACAACAGCAAGACGATAGAGGATATAACAAATTCACACACTTCTTGGAGACTTACCCTCAGTCTCACACATCCATTTCGTATACATTGCACATTGTCACAAACAAGTGTATCATTTGCAAAGTATGTCTGATAAACCCCGTCTACAAAATCCTCTGATGCCTGCTGGATTTCTGGACAATGACTGAGCCAGAGGCAAGTATTAGAGGATTCTGTGGAAGGGATTTATTAAGTCATATTTTATGGAAATATGTATTTTTGGGACGATTTTGCAGTCAGGTTTTACATATGTTATTGTTTTGCTGTTTTTAAAGTGTCTTGTTATCTTCAGTGTACAGAAATGGCTGCCAGACTTGCAGGCAGCATTGTCCATGGAGTATGAATATAAAGTTTTTCCTTCAGTTTTGTGGGGGCTCAAGTGATTGATACAGAGATTATGACTTTTGAGTAAAGTAATCCTGTAAGATATCAAAGGATGGGTTTGGATTCTTTCTGTCTTGAAACAATACTCACATTTTCACCGAGAATTAATGGTCTCTGTAATAATTCCTTGTCTACTACCACATAGAGGGACTACTGTACATTGTAAGAAATGTCGGTACAAAACCCCAAATCCCTTATTCTGTGCAAAAAATAAATAAATTCTGAAGTTCAGCCAATCGGTGTCAAGTAAGCCTCATCAATTATCTTTCTTTGTCCCAGTAGTCACTGTGCTCCAGCAACGTTACTTCCAAGGATGAATCCTTCCGCTGTTGCTCAATAACAGCATGTCTTCACAGAAAGCATTACAACTGTATTTGTCAGTAATGTGTCTTTTGGAACAGACACATGTGAGTCACATGTTATTAGGCTCCAATGTGATTTTACCAGAGCTGTATTCAATGCAACTACAATCACCGTTTTCAAAAATCCTTGTGAACTGTGTCTCAGTACTGTGCCTGAACGCATCTTCTGCAGACATGTACCAGACTAAAGGTGTAATTAACTGTTGCTGCTCTGCTGACGTTCTGCTCTTGTAAGGAGACACTGTCTGGCTAAAAATAAAGTGGGACTTTTATACAGAGAAAGCCCCACTATGGAAGATACTAACTTGGGTTTGAAAATTCAAATACATCCAAAACATGCCGTGTTATTGAAGGCCTCACCTCACACAGTAGTCTAACGATGGCTCTTTTAGGAGACACTGAGGTACTTGTGGCGAGCTAGCCCTTTAGCCAGCTGCATTGAGCTAAACAGCAACGTTAACTTCTGATGTTTAAAGTTTAGTGTCTGGTAGTGGTAACTACGTTGAAATATAAATCAAAAAAAACCTGACATGATCATACATTCCTCTTCCTTCCCAGTAGTCATTTTGGTTGTGGTGGTGCTCAGCTAATTTTCTTTAATTATCTGTTTTCAGCAAGAAAATGTAACGTCAACACAAAATACATATAATTATATGTAATTATTATCAAATTATGCCAAAATAAATGTTTATTTTTTTTTCTTTTATTGGCTGCCAGTCCAACAAATTGACAAATATTCAGCAGTGGAAAAACATCACACCACAAGGGAAATGATTAGTGACCGATAACCCTCAAAACGTATATAGACATGTGAATATTTTATTGCGGTAGACTTTAAAAAACCTCTAATAAGTGCGAATAGAGACTGATCTGAATCTGAAAAGATTCTTGGAGGCAGACTTTGTTAATGGGCTCATCTTTCAACCCGGGGACCCCAGATCAAGACCCCGTGTCAGCAAGCATCTGCTTTCCTGTCCTTTTAATAAGAAATGCAGCGACCTATCAACTCAAGCTCCCAGAACATAACAGACAATGACAGTGACCTCTGACATTGCTGGAGGGCTGCAAACCAAAGAGAATTTCATCAAAAAATAGCCAGCAGTGTCCTTTAATTAATCTATATATTAAGCAATAATTCATATTTATAATACAGATCCCTTATTTATACTTATAAGAACACAGTCGATGTCATAAAATGAGGTATATAGATGCATGATGACACAGTGAGAGATATTAACATTTGTTTTCCTCTAAAAAATAGTTGCAACCAGTTAGCATCGCTCATAACATGCCCTTTGCATGTTTCCCTTAATCTATGCAATTTCAGCCAGGTGCAACACATGCTAAAGCTCTTGCCAGACGCAGTCTGGCCCACAGAGCTTAATAACTCAATTAACCCCAGCCATCATAATGCCAGTCGCGCCTACTCAGGTACCGGCGACTGGCAGTGACTCCCAACTCAGCCCCAGATCCAATTTGTGCCCTCTGCCCTCCAAAGATAAATAAAGGAATGAATCTGTCTTCCCTTCGTGATCTGAGTATTGACGAAACAATGAGTGGGCGTGGCAGGCTCTGAGAGGCCAGGTTGATTATAACATTAGTTTCATGTTCCGAGCTTTGAGTGGCGTAAATCAGAGAGAAGTAAAGGAAAGGGAGTGGACGACGGGGACAAACTTGGAGGCAGAGAGAGTGAGAGTGGATAATGGATGGAGAGCTGCAAGAGTAAATGAAGAAGTGTGACCTGCAGATTAAGTTTGAATTGTACTGTTTAGCAGACTTGCTCACGGCAGCTGCTTATTTTCTGGTGAATTAGAGAAGTGATGGGGCTGAGATGTCACCACATCTTAGTCAGACCTGAAGGTATCCCATTCCCACTAAGAGGTTTTGCTGGAACAGTAGCTTCATTGTAATAATAATTTCCTTGGCAGGATCAATAAAGTGGTCTCTCAATTCGATCGGCCACAGTTGCTTCAAAGTCACAGTAAAATGACCAGGTCTGATTGAATGATGCCAGTGCACCTCGTTCATCTGTCCCCTGTAGGTGTACTACATCTCCAAGGCAACGCTGAAGGTGGCCAACAAAAAGTACAATTCGCTGAAGAACGACTATGAGATGACGCTGCACGCTAATACATCCATTGTGCCGTGTGACGACGGTCAGGAAGTCCCCACAGTGCAGTGTGACTTTGTGCCCATTGCCCAGCTGGAAAACAGAGACAAAGACGCCGTCATTGGTAAGAGACATTCATCAGTGAGACTTGATTTGGACATTTCATACACTTTTTAACCAATAACAGAGCAACTAAACTGTGAGTGAGCAGGTAGAGCTTTCGTGCCAAGGAATTAAACAAGGTGTTGATAACAGAAAATTGAGTGCGATTCAGCCGCCACAAATTCATTTTGATTGATTGATGGCTTGTGGATAATTAGGGAGTGATTGTAACACATTCCTGAATTGCTGCTATTCACAGTACATCAGTCTTGATAATCAGATGCAAAGATTAACAACAACCCTGCGAGTGGGGCGTTTGTCCAATCAGGTGAAGGAAAGGTTATTGTGACATTCGTGAGACAAAGAGAACTGTCAACAATCTTTTGCACCACAAGTTAGCTGGATTGGACTGACATCAGTATTAAGAAACGTCTTGCCAGGACACATTAGTCCTAATGTAAGATGGTCGTATTTTATCCTTATCTTCTTTTCTATATTCTGTGATGTTTGCATATAAAAGTTTCTTGACTGGACAACATTTATCTCTTCAGCCAGATGAATGTTGGCTGTTTATGGGGGGTGGGGGGGGTTTGTCCATGAGATTTAACCATTAGTGTATTGAACGCCCCTTAAAATTGCGATATACTCTGAAGCTACCAGCTCTGCTCTGCGTGTGGGTAAGTTTCGTTCACAGAATTTTTCCCTTATGCCCCAAATCTTGTCGTTCTTCTGTCAGAAACAGAAAACAAGTTCTGCGGTGTCAGTTTAGTGGAAGGGGACTTTTAATATTAATAGAACAGCTGTCATTGACGTCATCAGAGCCGCACTGCACAGTGACGGCAATGTTCTGACATGAAGGTAGTCCCTTTCTTTCTAATGTGAGAGACAATCAGTGGGATGTGACAATTATGTAGCTATCAGATGAGAGAATATTACAGCCTACAGAATAATATACAGATGTTAGATTGTCAGGTGCAGCGGAGGACTATACTCAACAGCAACCTGCCTAAAGACCCTTAGGCAAATGTTGGGATGAGAGAATTTTCCAACAGCTACTGAACTGTTGAAGTTTGTTTGCTAATAAAATCATAATCTAAAAATGATGATGACAATAAGGTGAGCACACTGTGGATTTTTTGCAATTATTTTGTGTAAATTAACTCTTAATTTATTCAGATTAATAAGGATGTATGACTTCAGGTGAAAATAGTGTTTTTCTCTGGAGAGACTTGAACACTTCGTGCATGACTGCTATGACAGGTTTGGACCATTAGGGAATTTTCTTTCACCGAGAAAACTGGTGAAAGCCACAGATTGTCTTCATTCACTTTTACTTGCCGCTTCAGAGGAAATGTGTCCAGCACGAAGTCTGTTGCGTAACCAAAAAGTGGGCTGGTATTGTCTGGGTAGGAAATGTTAATCGTTGCCAGCATTGGAACATGCGTGTTATCGGCATGACCATCTCTCATATTAAATACCGAAGATATAAACGGCACATGCCTGTCAGTCAGGAACCAGATGTCATGGAAGAATACATTATGACAGGGTCAGAGGGAAGGTTAATTCAGGCATACGGCAAAGAGGAGAGATAAAAAAGAGGATACCGCTCATTCCACAGTTTTTAGTCGCGGTACCTGCCCTCTGTGCCTGACAGGAAAGTCTTATCTCTGCGACAGGTAAATTGGGATGTCCAATGAAAATTGGGGTTGAAATTAGGGATTCAGCAGCGTGCTCAATGTTATAAGTGATCTGATGCACAGGTACGGCAGCGGTGTCGTGGCTTGAGTTTTGGTTCAGATGGGAATATACGCTTGTTTTCCTACGAAACCCCTTGTTTTGTTCAACAACACAAGACTCAACTGTTAGTTCAAATTTGGCACAAATCTGGGAACTGGGTGCTCAAACGAGATCGCAGGTGTGACAACTGATTCAGTCCTTGACAGTTTCTGATACTTAGTGTTCAAACACATTTCAGTCTGTACCCAAAAGATAACAGGTTCTCAAACCAAGATGAACATTTGCTACACAAAAGTGAAAGGGGGGAGTAAATAACAAGGCTTAAAGGGGCAGTAAGCAATTATAAAGCAATACACGTTTTGGTGTATCAACACAAGTTTGTAATCACACATCCAGATTTGATTATTGAATTGCAGAGTAGTAGCTCTACTGCATCGGGTCAAAAAAAAACATACAGCAACTGCCGGATGGCAGCACAAGCGGGACTAGTGATTCTTTTTAGTGTTGGACATAACAGAAGAACGTAATGGTCGTAAAGAGAAAAAACATAGTCCAACCTTCTGGGGTCAGGGTGTTGTGGGATTACATTCGAGCAGTAATATTGCATGATTACATCAGCTTTGAGCAACACAAGCGGCGCACTTCACAGTCGAGGGATGCTCTGAGCGGTTTACCTGGAGCAGTTTGTTTCCGTTGGTCGCAGAGGCGCAGTGTTACATGTCCCGGGCATCATCTGTTGTCTCTCCGTTCGCACTCTCTCCACTTCCTCTCTCTCGCCGCTCCTTTGTTAAATAGGGGATTATAACATGGTAATGAGAACTGTCAGCCTGTTCCTGTGGTGATAATGGAGTTCAGAGGTGGGTGACATCGTTTCAATCATAATGGAATTAAGGAGAGCGCAGACAGAGAGCACTGGAGGAACAGGGGACGGGGAGTTTAGAAAAAGGTTAGCCGAGGTAGCAGACGGGAGACGGAGGTTCAGAGAATGACTGGATTCAAAAGTCTATATTATTATTCTGTCCAGTCATCTCATTTAATGCGTGGGCACTAGTCCTGGCGGCAGGAGATGATCGACCGAAAACTAACCAGCAAATTGTGATCATTGTTAAAGGTTCCCTGAGGAGTTTCTAAAGTAAGGAAGAAGACTGCGATCTTGAAAACCTTCATATATACAATTTATCATTTTGAATATTTAACAAAAAAGGAATGTTCTACGGAAATGCACCTTTTTTAACACTATTTTTACTGACCATTACATTTTTTTAATAAAAAAAAAGTGAAATCACACTTGTTGTACAAAAAGTTCTTTATAAATTAATTTGACCACTTGTGATTATTAGTCATGGTAGGCCACCTCTACAGTGACTGCTCCTCAGAGCAGTAATCCTGAATGAAGTGCTTAGGCTGTGAGCATGACCGGAGACATGAATGAGGAATGAGGTTGTTTTGTTGTGATCTGGAATATGGGCCAGGGTGTTAGCCAGCCTGTTATGAGTCAGTTTGCTGCGACTTGGCAACATCAGAGTGTTGTCAACTCTCTACTGGGATTGAATCTTTACATGTTGTGATATCAATTCACATGATGTAGAAAATATCCAGTAGCCACATTTTTTTTACACACTTAATACCATGGGCAGACATTTCAGTGGGCTCTCTTTACATAACCTCCTGTTTTATCACTTTTCTTATGTCTTTGTAAGAATATTTGTCTACACATGTTCATGAGCATGGAGATGAGACGATTGTGTCTGTCTGCAGATGTTATCGGTGTGTGCAAGAGTGCGGAGGATGTGTCCCGTATCACCACTAAGACCAGCAGAGAAGTCTCCAAGAGGGCCCTCCACCTAATAGACAGAACTGGCAAAGTAGTGTCAGTCACACTGTGGGGAGAGGAGGTAATGACTATAATCCTTTTCTCTCTCTCCTTGGTCTCCCTCTGCATCCAGGGATGGATATTTAATATAGAAACATGTCGAGCAGACTGTAATTAATCCTGTGTTTATGAAGGTCCATGCGTGTATGTATCCGTGTCAGTGCGCAAAACCCAACTGTGTGTGTGCTCTAGCATGCAGAGTGGTTTGATTGAGTTTCCTGGGCTGTAAAATTTGGATCGGTCAAATCATTCCCGTGACCTTCAGGAGTGTCGTGGACCACGGTCCCTGATTTGAGACGGGAGGCTAAATAACTCTCGAATGTGCATGAAATGGCACCATTCTTCCCTAAACCCATTCAATCTGAAAGAGCTAATCCCTCGTCTTTGCCAAAATCCCCCCCAAAAATGACTTTCAAATTAACTTGTAGGTTGTCCAATTATCAAAGCAAACTACACCACATTTTACTTTCCGAGCTGCAGACGAGACAATAACGCAACTGCTGTCGCTGTCTCTTGTTTTCTGTCCGTCTCTCCTCAATTACTGACTCTGACACTGTTTCCTTTTTTCTTTCCCCAGGCAGAGAAGTTTGACGGCACTGGGCAGCCTGTGGTTGCCATCAAAGGCGCTCGCTTGTCTGATTTCGGAGGCAGATCTCTCTCTGTTTTGTTCAGCTCAACACTCATGGTCAACCCAGACATACCAGAGGCCTTTAGATTGAGGGCCTGGTGAGTCACGGTCTGGTGTTCTCTCTCTCTCTCTCTCTCGCTCTCTCTGTCTCTCTCTGTCTCTCTCTCTCTCTCTCTCTCTCTCTCTCTCTCTCTCTCTTGCGCATGCACACACAAAAGACACAGAATTGGCCAGTGACAAGATGTGGCATGTGTAAACAAACAGATATATCACTTTATGAATACATACAAATAGATTTCACCCTCTTGTTGATATAATATTTACTGTGTCTGTGTGTGTAAAATAACCTTTAATAAATACTAAACACACACACACTTACACACCAACAATGATGAATAAACTGGAATGCAAAGCCCTGAAGATCACGTGTCTAGAGACTGGTGGCATGTGCCTCATCAGTCCCAGCGGGACTCTAGACAGGATGTAGACAGGAAATTTCTGGATTCTAGCTCTGAATTGGTGCCGTACGCACGCAAAAAGACGGTGCACGCCACATCAAACTGGATTCCAGTTCCTGTGGAGGGATTTTGAATTATGACTCATTCACTCATTAAGGCTGTTCCCAAGTCTACCCACTGCTGAAATCTAAATGGGCTTTTTTATTTTTTTCTGCATGTGTTCACTCTTTTTAGTCCTTAATGTCTGTTTTTTTACATTTAGGTAAATTGGTCCATGAACAACAGCATTCGCCATTTTCAATAAATGTCAAAGAATGTCTGTCATGGGGAAGATGGTGTTTCTTTTCTAACACTGAGCATAACATTGCACTTTAAAAAGACAAAGACTGCCTGTTTGACCGGAGTTCCCGTGGTGATTTTGTGGGATTGTTTTGACCAGGGGCGCTGCTAATTGAAGGAAAGCAATGAAGTCCGATGATACCTTGATTAGATTGTTCTGCTCGTCTAGAATACAGAGCAGGAGTCACACTGATGCATTAAGATTTTAAAAGGGCATATTAACAAGGCAGATAAATGAACAGATGAAGTGAGTTTTGTTCCTCTTGTCTTTCCCTCGTGTGTATGGCCTGAAATACATTTAAAGATAAAAAGGCTGATTGATGTATGAGTGCATGTAGACGACAGTCAGCATGTCAGATAAAAGAAAAGGCTGGATGCAGATGCAGTGGCTGTAAATCAGTTCGGTCAGAGATTAAGGGGAAAATTCAGACACAGCTGAAGATGGTTCCCTCAGATAGCTATAGTGTGTACAACAGCACAGTTTCCCCTTCTCAGGAAACATCTAAGTATGTTAATGTAACATATAGTTCATATAAACAAACAAAAAATTGCTTTTATAACCTCTTTTTCAAAAACGATAAAAATCAATTGGACACGTTCACATACGACTAATACAAACGGTGTGCCCTCTGTAATATAATCACCTCAGTATCCAGGGATCATTAGATGCGCTAGATACGCTCTGTTTATGTTTTCATCATGACTAACGACGCCTCCTTTCTTTATTTCCTCCTTTCTCTGTCTCCCTACACTCTAAATAATAGCTGTCATATTTACATGTAAGAACGTGCATGTAGGTTCTCGTGGACAAGAGTGTTTGAATGTACCTTTTTTCTCAAATGTGTCCAGGTACGACCAGGAAGGCTTCGCTCTCGACAGCCAATCCCTGACAGAGACGAGGTCAGTGGGCAGCGGGGCAAAGATGAACTGGAAAACACTGAGCGATGTGAAGAATGAACACATGGGACATGGAGAGAAGGTGCAGTGCACACGGGCTGACATACATGCAACACTTACATACATGTGCACATATACACCAGGGAACACACACAGACATACAGCGGGGGAATTCATCTAAAAAAGAGAGGTCAGTTTTAAATGCACCTAATTTTAAAAATGACTCAATGACGCAATCAGAGGTGAGTAGAACAGGAGGTAGAACAGGTCGTCCACTAATCAAATGGTAGATTGTTAGATCCCTGACTCCTCCAGTCCGCATACTGAACCCTACATTTCCCCCCAAAGTACCATTCTTGAATATGTAAAAAAGAATTCCATGGTTCATAAGACTCGAAAAGCACTACAGTATATAAAGTCTATCTACCATTTGAAGATCAAGTTAAGAGGTAGAAATTGCAAGCAACGAAAACATAATCGTAGGTCTTACCTCTTCATTTCACCGAAGGTGTCGCATATTCGTGCAGTACTTCTGTTTCATTAGCGCAGTCTACTGGGCTGTTTGATATTTGAGGTTTAGATTGAGTTGTCTCGTTCTCTCAAGTCACACAGAAGGGGAATATATAGTAGCTCAAATACAAGGTGCGTACCAACAAAAACAAAATCTCTGTATTTGCATTGGACTCTTCGTTAGATCCGTGAGGTGTCTTTTATGAAAACTTTGGCTGGAAACAGATTGATGTGTGAGTTAGAAAGTCCTCCTGTCCCTCATAGCTGACTACTGTTTGAAAATGAATGAAAGAAACCTCAGATTACATTGTATCAGTATAGCTACAGTCAAAACGCATTTTGGAAATCTTTGGTAATCACACATTAGAAAATCAGGTAGACTAAAATCAACTCATACCACTTAACATAGGGACATAATGATTTTTTTTCTGCGATATAGAAGATCAGACTGAAAGTTTCTTCTTTTTTTCGAATGTAAGCGTCTAGACTAAACACAAACCCCAAGTCAGTCCTTCCGTTCATGGTAAATAGATGAGCTCTAGGCTGTAACTGGTTACGACTTCATGGCTTAGACTCCTGGTCCTCTCGTTATAGCCGTGTGTGTGTGAGGGGCATAGCAATGTGAACATATTAGCAGTAATGCATGAACTGCCATGTGCGATCGCGGCAGCATGTGAGAACTCTCAAATTGAACTGGTGCCATTTCAAGAAGTGTCGTCGCACAGGATGATAATTCTTTATTAAAGCTAAAAAGTGGTGTGTGCTTTTCCTAAACTTTCTATCTAATTAATTAGGTTAATTTTTAAAATTTTTTCGAGTAGTCGCAGCCATTCCTCATTTTTAATTAGATGCCACGTGTGGGTAGCTCCTACATCAATGTCATTTCTAATAAAAAAATTCTAATTATGTGTTGGGGGTGGAGGAAGCCTATGGGGCATTAACATTACCGGAAGGGAAGTGACGAGGGCTGAGAACGTGGGAGAGTGAGAAGGTGTAGAAACGCCAGGCAGAGCCACTTATAAACGTCACGTCACTTACAAAGCTGCGTTGAAGGATGGAAGCAAACAAGGCCACAGGAAGAAGAGGAAGGGGGGAATGAAAGGAGAGACCAAGAGAGATGGACATTTAGTTAAGGATACAGATACAAACGGTTACCTGGCTGAAGTGAGGAAAGGACTTGAAGGTGAAAATGTGTAAATGATTCAAACTCAAAAAAAAATTGTTTTGTTTTAGTCCTTTCGCTTATTCTCTTTGTCTCTCCGCTTCCTTTTTCTCTCTGCCTTGCGAACCCCCGACCGCTTCTGTAATTGAACGGCTTTAAGGATGATGTCTATCACATGCTCTGAGGCTGCTTTGGCTCTAATAGTGAAACCCAAATCATTAGCTTTATACTTCGAAGCAATCTATTTTGACATTCTACCTGCTCGCCTCTGTGTGCTATATGTGTGTGTGACTGTGCAGATGTGAAGTGTACGAGCCATTTCTAATTAATGTAGCAGCGTGTCGCTCTGTGTGTGTGTTTGGGTTTTGGGACAAGCATTGAAGTTGGCATGTGCAGCCACGTCAATTATGTGAAGTAGATTTTCACTTGGTTGCCCTTCCACATACAAATTTTAATTGCATTTAGGTGCCAGGAGGTGACACAGGGATTTGCTGTGATAAGAATAAAAACCATTTTCAGAAATTGTGTGTGTGTGTGTGTGTGTGTGTGTGTGTGTGTGTGTGTGTGTGTGTGTGTGTGTGTGTGTGTGTGTGTGTGTGTGTGTGTGTGTGTGTGTGTGTGTGTGTGTGTGTGTGTGTGTGTGTGTGTGTGTGTGTGTGTGTGTGTGTGTGAAATCTTAAGGTGAGTCTGTGCACATATTTTTTTTTTTATATTTGTGTGTCTGTGAGGGTTTTTGTGTATCTGTTATTGCATGCAGCGTTAGTCATGCTGTTTTCCTTGGTTCTCCACAGTGTACTTAAGGTTAAGACTTTGCCCCAAGGCTTCTGTGTACACTCTGGAATACAGAGGGAGGAGGGGGAAAAAGCACACACACACAAGGAGAAGGAGAGATGATGGCAAATACAGGGGGAATTTATTTAGAGTGGTCTTGTTGCAATGGAAGAGCTATGGTCCAGATCCTTCTGACCTCCATCATCACATTCTCAGTAGCATCTGCCAACATCGCGAGCCCGGGAACAAGCCCTGTATGAAAGCGTCCTTTACTTTCCTCAATGTCCATGTCCACCCTCCTACCACCTTCCCCGCCCATCGCCTTCCCACCTCTCCAGGCTTGCAGCACTTCAATCTGCCCATGTCTGCGAAATGTGATGAGGCAGGCACACGTGGTAGAATCAAGGGAGTGGACTGTTGTGGAGGCTGTTGCTTACGGGAGAAATTCTCCTAATTAATAAAACCTTCTTAGCAAGTGGTTTTTTTTGGGGGGGGGGGGTCTTGCTGTGTGGCCTGGGTACTGGGAAGATGGATGGGTGGACAGATTATGAGGATGTGAGTCAGTGTTAGCTAGCGGGTTGAAAGTGTCAGAGAGCTCTAAGTCTGACTGACAGCATCTGTAGAGGTCGTGGGGACGCAGGGCGGCATCAACCATCTCACAAGGGACGCAGAGAGCACAATGGCCTTTTCACATCCAGTGCTTGTACCGAGCACTTCACAGAAAGTGTGGGCTGTATATTGAGGGAACAGCAATGCTCAGTCAGTGTGTGTGTGTCTGTGTGTATTTGGCCAGTGTCCTAAAGAGAGTCTTTGATAGACTCATTTAGGCCAACATTAGCAACGAGTCTGGCCCAGTTCTCGTGTGTAGTTGTTGTTCAGAATCCTGGCTGTAATTCTAACAACTTGTTTGAAGCCCGGTGAAACATGGACTTTTATTTACTGTGGTGTCTTACATGTGCCGTATGTTGTGCTGTATGTGTCTGTTTGTGCTTGCATCTGTTTAACGCCGCGCGTGTCTATTTGCATGCACTCGTGTACACGCACGTGCGTCTTCCCAATGAGACACAGTTCATCTGCCTTTCGCATTCCTTATATGTATATTTATGGAAATCGAAAGCTGTGCTTCTCCACAGGATGAGGGAATTTTTTTTCTCCCCCCAGAATTGGCATTTCTTTTCCTTTTTAGCTGTTGATTTTACCAGTGTGAGTTCTGCCGCCTAAGGTGCTAATATCTGTTTAAATTACTGCAACATCGCTGCATTTTAATTTGATTCTGTTTGACTGTGTACACTTTAATTTAAATTCATAACTGAAGGAAGTTTTGCCCATTGTAAATGTATTGCAAATAAGCTTGCATGTTAGACGTGTGTGTGTGTGTGTGTGTGTGTGTGTGTGTGTGTGTGTGTGTGTGTGTGTGTGTGTGTGTGTGTGTGTGTGTGTGTGTGTGTGTGTGTGTGTGTGTGTGTGTGTGTGTGTGTGTGTGTGTGTGTGTGTGTGTGTGTGTGTGTGTGTGCTAGTGTGCATGTGTACACTAGCACAATTTATGTATTTGAGAAGCAGAGAGAGATCCTTCTCAACATGCATCTATTATGCATAGAATTCTCAAACCCTCTCCGCTTTCTTTTCAAACTGTTCCAAGATTCTTTGGAAGTCAAATAGAGATCTGTAAACAGTGTGCATCTACCAGCTGGACTGGCTTTCTGGCAACAGTTTTGCTCCTGATGCCAAGTTTGATCTGAGTTTATTTTTATTTCATTCAGGGTTTCTCTTTTCGCCCTAAGAAGCTTAGTCATCGTCCTGGCTGCACCAGACGGAGCACTTCCTCATCTCGTACATGTTTCTTTGTACACGTGTGTTTGAGGCCACATGCTAGGTTTTCGGTTTAAATTCTTGTCGTCCACACTGCTCAATTTTTCAAGCGCCAAAAAAGGAGACGACTTGAATCGCTGCTGTCCTGGGATTTAGTTGAAAACTCTGGGGCTGCATTGTACTCTTGACGGGCAAAACAGAGATATTTGGAAATGATGACAGTGTCTCGGATTCGCTTCCTGATTAGTTCCTATCAGTCACTGTCAACGTTGAATGCAAAGCGTTGTCGACACTTTCTGTCAGCAACACTTCCACCTTGTTGTCGCTCCGAGACGAGAAAACCCCCTGCCCTTACTTTTCAAGATAGTTCATTTCTCGTTTGTAGTATTTTCTGTAACTAAGCAAACCAACTGCAGAGCAGACAATCTGCTTCCTGTTTACCCCAGCACACACATGCTGTGTACATGAATGGTGACATGATATGCATTGTCAGGTGAATGAGTATGGACAACCTTCTGATACGGAGCCAAAACGCTCATGTGGATGGGGATTTGTTCGGGTTTTCAAAGGAAAATGTATCAGTATGGATTTTGTTGTTGCGTTGCCGAGTTATGAAATAAAAATAAGAATAATGATAATTGAAGAAGAAGCCAAAATAACCGTCATGGCAGCTGAATGACAAAAAAGATAATTCAGCCATGTTTATAATGTTGCTGTGTTTGCCTTGTGTTTTCTTTAATGAGTCTGATGTCACGGCCTTGTCATGAACCTTTTCTGCTCATTTCCTATGCTGATGGCAGCATTATTGTTTTGTTTTTGTATTATCAACAGTGTCCGACTGTTGTTTCATAGGATACTTGAAACATGTTTTAATTTAAGGTGAAAAGGTTCAGCATTCAGTTAATTTGCAGTTGTACCCCAACAGGAAGGAGTTTGAGAAATTAGTCATCTGCGACTGTGTTGTGATTTTTTAACTCTGGCCCTTGGACCAGTGATTACTCATTGTGTTTTAATGGCCTGAGCCACCTGGCATCTTGTTCTTCTCCCAAGATGCAGCCTCCTACATAACAAACACTTTGACGAGGTGTCCTTTTCCGGTCTATTCATTATTCGCCCTTTTAATATTGCTGCGTTTTAAAAGGGTTGGGACTGTCTTTGCAATGCTTATTCGCTTTCTCCCGGCCAGCACACATTTCAAAATCACAAAATCACATCTCCTGATGATATAATGAAGTGTACTGATCCAGACAAGATGCTCTGCTGTTTCGTTTGTTTGTCTACATTGACAATAAAGACTCTTGAATCATATGCAAACGAGAAAGCTACCAGTCAAACAGGGAAAGAGATGATCACTAATTGTGAAATAAAATAAACATAGTATAATACAAATATTTTCTGTAATTAAAGGATCCTGTTTATATTTTTCTTGGATGTAACTCCATTTGCAGGTTTGGTTTCTCCTCATATAGTCTAAGCGGGTAAGCACCTGCAAATTAACTGTTGCCTCTTAGACATTCAAATTGCAGCAGTTTGATGTGATTCTGCAGCTCTATACCCATAGTAAGATTTATTTCTCTTCCATTTCTTCCTCTCCATTCAGGCGGACTATTTCACCTGTTTGGCGACGGTGCTGTACATGCGCAAGGAGAATTGTCTGTACCAGGCCTGTCCATCTGCAAACTGCAACAAGAAGGTTGTAGACCAACAGAACGGACTGTATCGCTGCGAAAAGTGTAACAGAGAGTTCCCCAACTTTAAATACAGATTCCTACTCTATGTAAGTGCAGAGTGCATACGGTGCACATCATTTATACCTGTTTGACACATACATTGATGCTGACTGTGAGAAATTGTGTATCTTTTTATCACACATACACACACTCAGACATGCGACATAAATAATCTCTTGACCCTTCATCATCGTCCCTGTCTGCCTAACTCTCAGGCCAACTTGGCAGACTTCGGGGATAACCAGTGGGTGACGTGCTTCCAGGAGACAGCTGAGGTCCTGTTAGGTCACAGCGCAGAAACACTGGGACACTTAAGAGACACAGTGAGACACACACACACACACATACCACTACACATAGTTCTGCATAATTTTGTTTGTTTGTATCTGACAAGCAAATTGCCTTCATCGTTTTTCCAATTTTTAACAGATTACTTCCTGTAATCCGTCTGTTTGTTTGTTTGTTTGTTTGTCTGTCTGTCTGTCTTCCTTCCTTCCTTCCTTCCTTCCTTCCTTCCTAAGGACGAGACGGCATTTAATGAAGTCTTCCAAAAAGCCAACTTCACAACGCACATCTTTAAAAACAGAGTCAAGCTTGAGACGTACAACGTAAGTGGCTAACAAAACTGGAGCACAATAGCATCTGATAAAATGCAATGCAATTTAGTTTCCCAGGAATAAAAGGGGTTGAATGCAATGACATGATTGCAAGCATTTAATATATATCAACCACACAGGATTCTGTTTTTGTCAGGTGCAAGCAGCACTTCCGGTTTCAGGTTTTCTAGTGAAACGGTTGCTTCCAGTGAAGTTGTATAAAGTACTCGCAGATCAGTAGCAACCTCTTGGATGAACCGGTGGCTGGCCAAGGTGATAGCGATGTGTTGTAACATGAAGTTGTTCAAGGAGCTTGCTTGGATTGACAACATCACAGTGAATACGGATGTGAAAAAGTTGAAAATTAGAACTCTGTGGTGTCAAAGTACATTGCGCCGTTGTGTTTTAATTAATTAGTCCTACGCCACCCGGGAATGTGTATCAACAAGACTCCTCATTGGGTTGGTATCTTCCGCTGAACCTCGGTCCCAAGTATGTTAAACATCAAAACAAGATGCGGAAGATGCAGTGTAATCACAACACACTGTCAGTCACACAACATGAATCCCAAATCATTTCAATTAGTGTCACAATGACAAGGGAGTTGTTGGGTAGCCAGTGTAGTCTAGCAAATAAACCAAATACAGCTGTGGATTCATTTCTCTTAATTAGGGCACTAATTAGCATCTAGCTATTGTTTGTCATAGCCTAATTAACTCAATTATTCAGAAACCAATTTGCTACAGAGGGAAGATACCAAGAGTCTTGAGAGGAATGATTGAAATGTAGGCTGAGCTCTGAATGGTCCATATCCTGACCGCAGGAAAACCTACAGGGGATGCTGTGCAGCATTCATGGGACATTCTTCATTGTATTGAAAATATTGTCAAAGCTTTTTGCAATGGAATAACTAGTCTTGGCAAAATGTTGCCATTCAGTCTCTATGCACATTTTCCGTTGAACCGGTCTCTAATTTTACATAGAGTGATAAGTATAGTGATGAAGAGTAATTTTCAAATCTGAACTAAAATGAGCTTGACTGTCTGTTTACAGCAAATGTCAGTGCACCGCTGCTGCAGACCGACTAACACGAAAAAGCCCGAAGCCCTTCTAGCAGATGCTGAAGGCTGCATTTTTCATTACAGCCCACCATACGGACACGTTGGGCAAAACAAACAGCACACTGACATGTTTTCTTAGATTACACTCTTACCAGTCGTGGAGCTCAAAAAAAACAAAAACACTTGTCTGCAGGGCTGCATTACAGGAAGAGTCATGGGGTCATTTAAAACAAATAGTTGGGAGCATGAATGTTCCTGGTAAATTGTCCTCTGAGGAACACGAGTACACAGCAAATTCGGCACAGTGTGGACATAAAGTGTGAGACGTACAGACTGACAGTCATCGCAACCCAGAGAAAACAGGAAACAGTGTTGAAGTGGCTGTTTTGAAGTCATCTACCATGTAGCGTTCTCTCATTAAAAACTAAAGTTTTTACACCCCTGGGCAAATTTCATATTTTTATAGGTTTTTTTTAAGTTAATACATGTCCTGCAGCAAAAAGACATTAACCCCAGCCTTTCTCCAAACTGTCGCTTTCCATTTTCAGAAAAAAATTAACAAAAAAAAAATGGGCCATGTGCGACACTTTGAGCAGTCTTCCCAATGTAGAAGACTCAGAACTTAATTTTACTAGTTAGGCAGTAATTGACTCGTTAAGACTTGAAAGCTAGGTCAAGAATTGTCATTAGGAAATGTCAGCTAATGACATTTCAAGAAGGCATAAAATTCTCTTCCAACCCCTCAACAAAACCATCGGCCCCTGTGAGCAGGATCTGGAAATGAAGCTAAATGATGCCTACAAAGCAGCGGAGGCTATAAAAGCAGATATCAAAGCAGATATCAAAGCACTTGCAGCTTGAAATTTCCACCGTCGGAAATGTCATTAAGAAATGGCAGTTGAGGGGGGGTGGGGGGGGTTAAGACAAGATCTTGAAAACACACACCCACACTGAAAACTCACTTCAAATATCAACAGATCAACAAATATGTAGTTCCCCACTCTAATTGCCCAATTAATTTAACTGAAATTAGTGTATTTTAAGAAATTAATTTTTCTGCCTTAGAAAATAATTGAACCCCCCCCCACAACAAAACTGCAGTGTTGAATTAATGGGTGCAGTATTCCACAATGTAGAGATGATGTGCTCTGAGTAGATACATGTTCTACACAATGTGCACAGTATTTATTTTCAGTGCTTGTTAGTCAAAGTTCACTGTTTTGATTTCAAAGCTTGTGAATCAGATGATGAGCACAGAAGGGAGCGAGTCTGTGATTCACTCATGCTCAAATGCTTCTTTTCAACTCTGCCTCATTTCTTTCCCATAGAAAAGAGTTTCATAGAAATATTACAATGTAATGAAATGTCAAATGACAAATATATTTTCTTAGTTTTAATCCTGTCCTGTCTTTTTACTTTTTTTTTTGATTTGATTAATTACCGGAAGGGAAATTAATGTTACACAAAAACAGTTTAAAGCGTTAAGGAAACAGACAAAGAATTATTTTAGACAAATAAACACTGCATAATAAGATGTATTGCATTTAGGTGACTACATTAGTTACCATACTCAAGAGGTATACATGATTAATGCATTGTCCAAATAAGTGTGCAAATATGCAGTACTGTGAAAACGCTGTAGGCAATTGGAAGTAAAGTGTAGATGCTTTCAAAAATAATGCAATGTGTAGTTTTAATTCACTTCAAACAAAGTGCAGTGAAACTAAATCACATCCATATGTGATGCTCAGTTTTTCAGGCAGACAAATGAACAAAAAGAGAGTTTGAAACGCAACTGGTGTCTGCGGAGCGGCCTCGAACGCGTATGTGAATAACTGTGCTTGTGTGTGAGTGTGTATGAGAGCAAGTGCATCCGTCAATCTGAAGTGAGCGAATTGATTTTATCTCAGGGAATACATTAGAAGAGAGCAGCCTTTTTTTCCCCCTGCCTTTCTTAACAAACAGGCTTTTGAGTGTCACACAATGACACCTAATACACTCACTTTACATCACCAACAAACCGCACTCTTGTGGCCTTGTCAGCATCACATTCAGGTCTTCTTTTTTTTGCTGCCACTCAGCATGTGAAGGTCTGAGGAAACTATTCTACGGCCGAGGGTGAACACTTCCTGTGTAGATGGTAAACATACAAATAGTCCAAGAAGCTGCCATTCAAATAATTAAAGGAGACATGTTATGCTCATATTCAGGTTCATAATTTAAATTTTGGGTTATTACTTGAGATGGTTCACATGCTCTAATGTTCAGTAAACACATCGGTTTCCTCAGACTTTCCATTCCTGGAGCTCCTCTTACCAGCCTCTCTTAAAAACTTGGTCTTAGCTGCTGTCTCTTTAAGGCCCCTCCCTCCGAATGAAGCCCAGTCTGCTCTGATTGGCCAGCTAGCCCAGGTTTTTTTTTTTTGTGATGACTTTTTAACGTTGCAAACCTTTTACATACACCAACAAAAAGTACTCTATAACACACCAGAGGAAATGGAAAACTGAAAAAAGTCTAATATGTCTAAATGTAACCATTTACCCCTTTGAGGCTGTGATCAGGGTGACGTCAGCTAGCGTGTTTACCATGCTCAGTAACTTGGTTTAGTGTGTTAGCATGCAGACATTTGGTTGAAAGCACTAGGATTTGACCTGATGGCGGGTGCTCGATGAAAATTCATTTCAATGTAAATGCAATGCATCTTGAGTAGAACGTGAATTCACCAAAGTTAATCAGACATTTCATGTCACGGTGACGCCACAGGAAATTTCGCCAAGTCACTTAAGCCATGTTGAGATATGACAACCTTACCAGGTCATCTCGGAACCATGGATGCCCTTAACAAAATTTTGGAAGTCCATGTGGCGATAAATCTGATGGATGTTGAGATATTTTGCCGGATCATCAACTGATAAAAAGTCAGTAGGATTTCATCTTCTGGGGACCATCCATGTCAGTTCTGTGTCGGGCAGGTCCAAAGTGGTGGACCTGACAGTGTCCCAATGGTGAAAAGCACCATTCACCACCTCATTATCCAAATTTCTCCACATTCTGTTCTGTGTAATTTTATTCTTCAGTGTCGTACAATTTTATTTTTCACCGTAGTGTCTCATTAATTCTCTGCAACAGCACCAGTAAGAGGTGTTTGTTAGTTGGCTATTTGCTACAAGTGAACCAATGTATTTGTCTACGTGCTCCGTAAGTGTTTCGGCACCTAGAAGTTGCGTTGTTTAATTCTTCAGGGAAGAACCCCCACTTCACCCCGCTATCTGAAACCGAGTTGGAGAATTGGGGTGAATGTCAGGCCACAGAATAATTCTTTCCTGATGTTGTGTGGTATGGAATAATAGTCTATGCACATTAAATTAACAAGCCCTCTGCCGGTATTCTGTCCTTTTGAAAACTATTAGATTCAAATGGGTTTTCACCTTTTGTCAAGTGGAGTCTTTGTCGTGACAGACAACCATATTGTTTAATTTGCCTGCTATCCGAAGGTAGATTCAAATTGAAAATACTAATACAGAAGGTGTTGAATCACAAATGAGATAATGGGAAAGTGTCAACTGTTTGATGCTTGTTAAACTGGCTGAATCGCTAATTGCTTATTGGATCGTCTCGGGATTAATCCCGCTTATAGCAAGTGCGATTAAAGTGGAAATGAGTTGTTGGCTCCACATCTTCATCAGAAACCACTGCACTACTTGATGATGTACAAAGTGAAATATGCTCTATCTGTATCCTGCTGCTTAAAGGGGCCATTATTGCTGAGTTGTGATTGAGACTGAATTGTCTAGCCTAAGCTTTTTCTTTAGAAATCTGCATGAATGTTATTGATTAACTTTGATTCAAACTGAATTCCCATGCTCCTGGATTTTTCCATGCATGTGGTAAAAAATAAGGTTTACCATTAGAGCAAGATTTGTGCATGCAAACGACAAAGCTCAAAGAAATGCTGATGGAGTCTGAGATGACGGAACACACCGGCCCACGAACTAAAATTAGCCCGCACGTGGAAATCTGCTCGTCTTAGATCGTGTTGCACAGATGTTGGCCGACTTTGGGAAATGGATAGACATTATTTTGCTATAGTGCGTTCGGAGTGGTATTGCCAATCTCACCGTATCTGTGTCAGCAGGCTTTCCCATCCCTGGTGTAATAATGAAAAACAAGACGAGGCTCTGCCCGTCTGTGGAGTCAGACCTGCTGCCTGTTATTTATTTATACTCTTTTTATCCCCATTTATTTGATCTTATTCACTTTATTGTTTTTACTTCCAATGTGCTCATGTTCTCTTTTGCCTCGTCTGGTTTAATTTCATTTTGTAAATCACTTTGTTAAGAATTCTGCTATAATAATAAAGTTAATTATCATTAAACTATTATTATTATTATTATTATTATCATGAGTTTCATCAGGTTTACCAATTTTGAAACCAGTGATCTTGTGAAAGTCATGTCGTCACCGGCCAAAAGCAGACAGACATTAGTTGACTGACGTGACTTAGATTAGGACCCATTCACTTCTTCGGTCGGTTTCGGTAAATCACTTCCTATAGAATGTGTTATTTAGAGTTGTACAATGACGCTGATCATAGTTGTAAGAAATGTGTTTTTTTTAATTTTATACTTAAAATTGCAGACTACTTTTATTCCCTTCTCAGGATGAGATTCGGGTGAAGGCAACTGTGATGGAAGTCCAACCAGTGGACCACAGGGAATACAGCAGAAGGCTCCTCAGTAACATCCGCAGATTGGCCAGCTGAACTCATCCCACGTGTCTCCGACCGACCGACCGACCTCTGGTCTGGCGTGTCCGACGTTTTGCACCAGAGAGATAAACGGCGCATCTGACAGCGGCAGCGGAGGAGAGGTTCGGTGATTCATCTGATTACATGGCAGCCACACAAAAGACTTGATATTCAGTTGTTTGCTTCCTACGACAGACCAGTTGTGCAACACTGGAAATGTGTTGGAAATTACTTTTGCCTTTTAATTTACTGACATTTTACCAAAGAAGTTTGACTTTTAGAATTAAGCAGAAGTAGTGTGTCTTCGACCTGCTGATGTTCGTTGTCCTCCGTGCGTCGTACAGATCGGCTCGCTCTCTTTCTTTCTTTCACACATCACTCATGTCTGTCTAAGTCGAGTAAGATGATCATGATCATGTCATTTTTTTTTTAATTGCGATTGTTTCGTGTTTAAAAATTAAGGTGTGGGAAAAGTGTGTTAAAGATGCATGTGTTTGTATTTGTTTTTAACGGTCTTCATCGTCTCTATTGCGTTTTAAACCGAATATGTTTATCTTGTGAAAAAGAGTTTGATTTGCTTTCTAGAAGGTGACCTTTAAAAAATATTTAAATTACTTAAAAACATTGTTTGTCTTCATCACTTGCTTTAAAATGTATCTAGATGTCTTGAAAAGTGAGGCATTGGAAAAAAGAAAGTTTAAAAAGGCTTTAAAAAGTTTCCTGCCACAGGTAGAAATTTTAGATTTAAAATGCGGTTCCATCAAATTGCCAACTGTCCTGGGACACTACACACACCGACAAACGAATCTGGGATAAAACATTGTTATCCCCACTAATAGTGTGGAACCATCATATATTTTGACTGTGAATCATCTTATGTGGACTCAAAAAATGGCCTAAAAAATTCTTAAATTCAATCAGGCTGTTCACTGCTCTCATTCAGGTCTTTTTACATTAAACTCCTTTTTCAAAATGAAGTGGCTGTATCAACTTTTCAAACTGCTTTTTGCTTGCAGTGAGAGAACATTCAGACCCTGGAAAGCAAGGACAGCGCTTTAGTGGCGTGCCTCTCTCTCGACCAAGGTGTGGCTCAAGGGCATGACACTGATTTATGTTGGCAGCGGGCCGCCTGCTCCCCTCACTCCGAGCATCATCAGCACCATCTCCTGCCTGCCGCCTGCCATGCTGTGTGAGGAGGTTTGGGAGATTAAACAAACACACACACTGATCTTTTCATCCCAGTGTCACCTTTGCCTGAGGTTTTTCCATTATCTCCTTCCTTCCTTTTTTTTTTGCAGTGTTCAAAGGTTGTAGCCTCTTTAACACAACTTGATTTAATGCATCAAAATTAGTCAAACATTTATAATTACAGTCAGCCTCTTAAAACCAATATGAAAAGTAGGCCACAGAAGGAATTATGTCTAAAATGAAAGGTTTTTCAATTCATGTCGTTGATAAACAAACCGAAATGGGCCTACATGAGGTGGAGTGACACTTACGTGTGAAGTCTGCGTTACGCCAGGTCAAAAAAACAAATCAGGACATTCATAATTTGGTAGCGGAAGCAGACGAAGTGAGTGCAACTGTTCAGCAAATCTACACCAAAGTCCATGAGATCAGAAAGTAATTTCCAAGTTAAAGCCTTGCTGGTGATTGAGACTTAAGATGGAGACACGTCAGTCTGCAGCCAGCCCCAAGGCGGCACGGGACAGTCGAGGACATTCTGAAGAGATTAAGGGAAATACATTTCTTTCTTCTTCTTCTTTTTTTTTTATATTACCCTTCGAGAACTTTTATCTGAATGTGCTAAGCAGTAGTGAACCGAATTGCCGGTAAGGTTGTCATATCTCCCTTCTGTGAATGTGGGAACCCTCAGTCGCCTGAATATACAGTTTGTCTCCATCTGCAGAAAGTGTGTGATGCAACAAGGACAGCAAATGGAAATGAGCTGAGGTTATCGCAGAGGTCGCAGTCCTGATCACATTCTATGTGTCAGCAGTCTTATCGTAAAAACGAACTGTAGTTCAGTCAAGCTCTAGGTGTGCGTGCATGTGTGAGAGAGACTTTCCAAGAGGCCAATGATACTGAGATGCCGTACATGCAATGCCTCCATTCTGTAGTGTCACACCAAAACCTTGAACCATCAGTTTTCAACCATGTAGACTGGATACACAGGCCTCCGACACCCGTATTTCAGGGATATGACTTGCGAGCTATGGCCGCGGGGGCCACAACACGATAACAGAGATCACAAAGTGATGGGTTCAAATGCGTTGGAAAAGCGAAAGGAGAGAGCTACCCTACGTTGACGTCATTAAGACGTAGCAATTGTTAGTTTTTGAAACCAATACATCCATAATTTTTTATACTATGGAATTTTGATCATTTTTGATGAGTTTTCCACCCCAGACGTGCCTCTCAATTATTTTTTTCACTGAGGCACGGTGTACATGTGGCGTTCCATAACCGCTGCTTAAAATATAAAAAAAATTCTCAGTAGCACTTTATTTCAACCGGTTATTAATTCAGAGTGCACAAGTCAACTGTTTGTCTAACCCATATCCGAACCCTCACCCTAACCCCAAAGCTTGAAAAGAGATTCAATCAGCAGCAAACGCCTCCGCATCATGACATCTCATCTGGTCGAGCTTCTGAGCCGCTGGCTTCTATAACCCAATGCATTCAGCATTTCTTTCATTGGCCGCTCTGGGAGAAAAATTAAAAAAGGATTTGTCCCTGGTGTTTATTTTAAATATTAATTTGTGTGCACAGAAAAAGCTTCGGCTATGAAAAAAAATATTCAAGCGCATCTCAGTGTGTGTACCTCTGACATCATAACTTGGTTTTCGGCCATATGAGTGCAACTCACCTATGGTCTCTTCTGATCTCACCTTTTCTTTTAAATCTGTCCATGGCTGTAATCTCTGCTGGAAAAAAAAAACCCGTCACTACTCTTCTGTCCTACTGTTACTGCAGACTTGTCTGAATTATCTGTAACCTCTTCATCCGTGGATTCAACTCCCCTGCCGGCTTTGACATTCAAAATACTGTACACCGCTCATGCATAGGATGATAATGGCTCTGTGCGTTCCCTAGAAAAGTCTGCATATTTGCATGATGGAATTAAAATTATTAAAGGGACAGCTTGGGAATTTCTCATTTGGGGTCCATATTATCTAAATATGTATGAGCAATACGGCATCAGCTGAAAGTAATCTCATCCATGGATGCTATACTGTAGATGCTATGGTGTTTCCTATTAAGCCATATATGCTCATTATGCTTGCAAAATATCTAATATGGTGCCGTTTGATTCCCATGGCAATTAATTTCTTTTGCATTGCTGCTCGGTCAACTTTCTGGGTAATAAAAGGTTAAAATATATATACGCTGGAAATAGATTGTGATCTGCGTTTCTGCGTTTCTCCCTTTCTGAGAGGGACCTGGATATTGAGTGGCAATAAGTGGCCGTGTCATGATTTCCCTCGCAACTTTTCACAATGTATCTCGTATGAATCTATTCGTGAATTCGAAGCAATCATCATTGGAAAAAGATGAGCATCTACAGCTGAAGTGTACTGAGGGTCCATGGCTGCGAGGGAAGTATAATTTAATACAGTATTAGAAAAAGGTCTTATCTGATTGGATGAAAAAACAAGTCAAGATTCCCCATGCAATGTCCTCTCCTCTGTAGGTTCATTGCTACAAATTACTTTTTTTTTTCTACATTGTAATGTCATGTACACCATTATCAAATATTGATTTGACTTATTTTACAAAGACAGAACATATATATATATACACATGTACATATACAGTATATATACACACTCTAAAGCACATTTACAAAGCACAGAGGGGGAAAAAAAGTTGAGTCCAAGTCACTGATCCTGATCCTTTGTCTGAACCAAAAGTTGAAATATGTCACACTTGTGCATAACTTTAAAAAAGGAAAAGAAAAATCTTCCACAACGTGCATCCACTGGCTGGAGGAAAGACAGTGTGTTTTCCCCGTGTGCTCGTCAGTTGGCCAACTTCGTCTCTGCTTGTCTCTCCCAACATTCCAATGGGCAGTGTTACTGCTCGTTTCCGCTCAAGATTTCCACAGCGTTGCCAAGGTCACTTCGCCCTCGCGAGCGTATTTTGAGGCTCAGATTTGTGAGGGTGTGTATGAGTTACGTGGAATAGAAGAGCTTCAGATGCTGCAGCCAAGGCATCGCGAAGAATTCTCTGGTCCTTTCCTGACTCATGCTCCCCGCAGGAGTGCAGATTTCTCTCAAACCCAACCCTTCCACTCTTTACATGAATTACACAATTCCCCTTCAACACCCCACTCTCTCCATGAATCCCCACCCCCCCCCCGTTCGTCTTTCCCTCTGCCTTCCTGTCCACCTGCTGTATGTATCTGTTTGTCTTCCATACCCTTGCCCCAGCATCATCATCATCATTTCTCTCTGAGCTCCTCATCGATTTATTTTTCTCCTACAAGCTCTCATCGTCTTTTGACTCTTCTATCCACCACCAGTACAACAAACCTTCCCCTTTGCCTTCTCTCTCTGTCTCTCTCTCTCTCTCTCCCTCTCCCTCTCTCTCTCTCTCTCTCTCTCTCTCTCTCTCTCTCTCTCTCCCTCTCCCTCTCTCCATCACAAACAGATTTGGCCTGAGGGCATTCATGTACATTTTTTTCTTCTGCTCCACTTGGACAGCCAGAGGCCATGCCTAAAACAAGGCCGGCTTGCACAGTGCCCACTGTGTGCCTGCACTTATGCATGATAACTCTCCAGAGATGGGCCATCTTTTGAAATGGCCAGCGCTACAAAGCTGCGCCCGACGCGAATCGAGGCACGTGATGGAGCGTTTATTAAGCGGCGAAATGATTTAATGCGGTAATGACATATGATGTTTTTGGCGCACATTAGCGGTCGTTCCCAGTACAGTTGGTAACTGGCAGATCAAACTTGGCATTGGCATGTTTATTGGGCATGCATACCTAATGAGTAGATGGCAAAATTAAAACTACACTCCCAGGGAGGCCATGAGTGGTGTCAGAGGGAGATGGAGCATCGCATGAAATGTTACAGTGGCAAAGAATTCACTCGAAATGAAAGCTTTTGGTGATTCTAGATTCATCGAGCATTCTTACGCATTTCCAAGAGGTCGAATGGTTTACCACACATCTTCACCACCGAAGACATACTTTACTCAAGATCCAGACCAAACAGGAAACACTATCAAAAACAAAAGAAACAGAGGAATCAAAAACGTTGGGTAAAAAAAAAGCATAAATAAGTGAAAATGAAGAGATGTTGGCATATACAGTATAGGCAGGGAAATGAATACACAAACATTGTGGAGAGTAGGTGACAAATTCAAAAAGTCACAGATTATTAAAAATGTATGCAGCGTATTCATTAGCATGTATTCAATAGTGTTCTTCCCTGCAGTCTTCAGGAAGTTGTAGATTTATTGTAAGTAGCATCAAAGCTGGTTTAATGGATGTTTGCCCATTTAAAAAAAAAATATATATATATATATATATATATATATATATATATATATATATATATATGTATGTATATATATATATATATTAATTAACTTTGCCTGCAGTTTGTGATCCATCTGTTTGCTCATATACATCACTAGGTGATACCACAGACTGCATGTTGGGCCTCAGTATACATGATGGTGTGTGGTTGGTGGAAGGCATAAGCACAATACCTGTAATGCATGTTGTGATTGCTCCTGCCACATCCACCCGGCCTCACGTAAAAGGGCTCACAGCTAATCCACAAAAAAAGAAGATATAAGCAGGTGGGAAAACAACCTGTGTGCAGCCACACTAAGCGTTACTTTTCTGGCACGAAGCATAGGCCCCACACACACACACACACACACACACACACACACACACACTGTCTTTCTTTTGATGGATGTTTCCCTCCATGATTGAAGAAAACATTCGGAGAATGGCAGGTCTACAAAGACGCTCCCAACATTTTTGGATCCAGGGGAAGTTACTTTGTAACATACTGCAGCGAACACACGGTGAATTGATGTGCAGCAGTAGGCTGCTTTAGTGTTTTGAAATTGCATAGAAGTGGACAAAAGACATTTTACAAGGCAAATTAGCACCATACAGTACTTCCCAACTGATTTAAAAGAAGTGGCTTAGGGCTGTAGTTTATAAGTATTGAAAAAAGTACTTAAGAAATAGAAATGATCAGAGTATTTTTATATCAAATATTGAGTAGCAGAAACAGTGTCTCTGATACTGGAGATGATCCAGATAATACAGAACCTATCACCACTTATATAAAGTGTAGGAAAGAATGGAAATCCATCCACGATCGCTGTAATAAGGTAGAGACAAAAATCTCAAAACCTTTGGAAAATAAATCCAAACTATGCGGCAAGAGCAAATGTTCAAGATTCATGTGTTGTTGTTGTTCTTTGAGAACTTTGTTTGTCTGTTTATTTTGGAGTAATTTGGGTGAACTGAGTGTCGTTCCTCACCTGTCCATTAGTCTCTGCACACATGATGCCGTTTCCCCCGTCGGCTCCTGTGACCTGCTGGCTGTCTCACCAGCTGCACCTCGTGTCTGTTGGCCATATATAGATACACGTAAATATGTCTGACATTTTTTCTTGCTGGCAATTCACAGACTGTCCAGACTTCTTTGTCTTCTTTTTCCTTATTTGCGTGGCCCCGTTCCAGTCCGCTCGGCTGGATTCTGCTGAAATCCTCAAATTTGATTGGAAACCTTCAAGGCGAATGGACGCGGGACAGCTGTGCAAGATGTTGATGTGATGGGATAAGTCGAAATGGAATTTATTCTTTCGGCGTGTTCATTAATTCCCCTGGCTCTACCCATCCGTCCGGTGGCTTAACGCTTCGCAGTTAGTCCGTGCGACGCCGTCCCCAAGTGCGCCCGCAGTGTCTCCCGGGTGAGCCAGTGGATAACTGTCTGACGCCCCTTATCTTCGTAACCTCTAATCTGATCACACAGAGATATGGGTGCGATAGCTCCTGCGTGTTTGTTTTGCTTATCTGCAGGATTAGACACGCCTACTGGAATGGCCCGACTTCTTCTACTTCTCCATTAGCCGGAGAGAGGAAGAGAGGTGAGGGCTTTTCACAATGAAGCCGGCACAGAGGGGGATGCTTTTAGCTCATTATGCATTCTGAAGTGAAGTTGGACTTTTGCTGATGATATGGGAAAATCTTTCCTTCTCTGCTTTCTTGCTATTTTTTTTTACATTACCAATTGATCAAATGACCATGGATTATGTAAAAATAATAACAATCTTGCAGTGCTTATCACCTGTCGGGTCTGTCCCCTGCAGCCGTACACAGCGTCCCGCTGTCTTTCAGCTTGTTTCACTCTCATGGCCTCCCGATTGGTCGTGTTCGGCCTGACTCTCATCATTGTCCTCAGCATCGTTTCCAGATGTGGCAGGCAGATGTTTTCTGAAGAAGAAAAATCCCATCACCATGGGTGTCGGAGCATTTAGAGAATCAGATGTTTCCTCTCCCAGAGTCCGACACAATCGGTAAAAGTATTGGGAAGTCAGGTGGCCTAAAAAACCTGTGCTGGTATTGTTTGTAATATCGCACAACATTGAGCAGTACCTTTGCCTTCTCATAAAGGGTGCTCACGGAGGACAGATGGTCATTTCATGAAACGCATATGTGGATAATTCTCATCGCGTCAGCGTGTGTTTTGGTAACAATCTGTTTAGGAAACGGGATTGCGTTGCCATGGAATCACAGTCGTCAGATGTGGTGATGTTTCTCTCTCTGCTGCTCGCGCCGGTTCCTCTCCATGACTCCAGCTGAGAGCTAAGTGGAGACACGGATAATTATCCAGTTTAAACCACAAACGTAATTACACCCCTATGGGAAGTTACACAGTCAGCATGCAGCACGTACTGAACGTGAGGGAGCACGGGAGGTCGGGAGGCTCGTAATTGGAGTGGATTTCTTTAACAGGTGCATCAGTTTTATTGGGAGGGTTAAATGGGAGGGGTGGAATTTTACGGTTCAAGCAGGATGAATAGAAAAAAAAGAAAGAAGAGGAATTAGAAAAAGCCAGACATACTTGATCGCGTCTGTTGAGCTTTCAGTACCGGGTATCTGACGGCGGGTAAAACAATCCTGTTTGAAGCCCATGAATCCGTCTCCCGGAAGGGACGTGGCTAATCACAGATGCGCCACGTGTCTGACGCTCAGTTATTTAACCAGATTATCTGTGCAGGAGGCAGCGAGCAGCGACGCTGCAAACCACGTTCCTCGACACACACACACACGCGACCTCGGGAGGCGGTGATCACTGGAAATCTCCCTCGTACTAAATTAGATTTTAAAGAAAAAACGGAGAACGCTTATATTAAGTGGGGGATTGGAGAGTTGAGGCTGTCGGAGTAGACTTAATGTGTAAAAGATGATATTTTCTTCCTCGTGCTTTTTTTTTCATATCAACTTGCTCAAAGGCATTATCCGCCGTGACTTGTACCCACAGGCGAGCACATACATATAAAAAAAGCCATCCGCTAATCAATCATGCCCCCGCAGTGCTACGATTCATTCGGCTCATTTCTCTTCTTTCTCTTTTTTATGGTCACGGCCCCGAGTCTCGTTTTCACACGCAAGCACGCAGGAGAGAGACGAAAAGTACAGAAATGGAAAGTGGAATAACAACTTGTTGTTGTCCCAATCAAACATCCTATCACCATTTCACAAAAAACAATGGCGCCGCTCGTGACAACCGACATAACCGACGTGTTATTAGCCTGTTATTAATCCTCGACCCAGCACAATAAAGAGAAAAAACTGACAGGCTTGTTTTATGTGACATGTCTGCTTGATTCACCGACGTCAGCTATCACGCTCTACCATGGTGGTTGCTTTTTTTCTTTTCTTTTTTTTTTTTTATCCTTTTCATCAAACTTTGCTGTGCAAACTTAGATTTTTTTTTTCTCCCCCTGGCTGATTAGATGGCAGTGAGCAGTAAAGCCTAACTCTAAACTTCAAAATGCCCATTTGGATGCTTATCAGTGACAGATTCTGCATTTCCACTTTGTGATTTTCCTGTGTGGCACACCCCAGTTAATACACACACACACACACACACACACTTCTTCACCCGACTTCATTTTTAAAAAATATACTTTTCATGTCCCTTATTAAAACAGAGATAGGTACTTCAAGAAGAGAGGGGATAACATGTCCTGCCGGTCGCGAGTTCATCCAGGGACCTGCTACTAGTGATGGTACTAGCTGTCAATCACGCTGTATCCACGCTCCGATGTATACGGTGCTTTATCGTCTATTTTGCTCTAAATGAGACGGCAATTTACTTAATCAACATTATTATGTTTTGGAGAAGACTTGGCTCTAGAGATTGAACCATGAACTCCCCAGGAAGATATTTATTGACGTTATGAATCAAGTGAGTGAGAGTCATTTTTTCGTAGACTTCTATAGAAACGGGATTCTTTTTGCAACCGGCTGAGTCGCCCTCTGCTGGTGATTCCAGAGAATACAGGCTTCAGGTACTTCCTCATTGGCCTCATTTTCCAGGCCCAGTGCCATTTTTACATCCAGTCCATGGTGACACCACGTTCCCATTGGGATGACAATTCGAAGCAGCAACAGGCAACACTGGGGTTGTTCTCTTTTAGCATATTTCAGTAAAGTATGATTATGTTTCTACCTTTCACAGGCTAAAATAAGTTTCTAATGAATTTGAGGGATTTGGCTTTAAAACAACTGTCTAGTATTCCGTAGGCCCTAATCCTGAACTCCATGTAAACGTCTGTAGCGTATTAACGAGATTACGCTCATATACTCTTCCTTCAATGCATGCTCAGTGACAGCATGTGGATTAAATGTCTCAGCGCAATGAAACAATTTGTACTGACTGGACTGAGTGCTTTTTACAAGATTATTTTTTCCCTGTAGAGACAAGAAATTATGGCGAGGACAGGGGCTGTGACAAAGGTCGTCCTGCCTGGAATCAGACTGTGGACCAGGCGCCATGAGCATCGTTCAGCTCAACCGCCACTTTGCCTCCATTAGGCTGTCTTGATGTTTTGTAAAACTGCACCATACAGTATTTTTTCTTTGCTGTTTATCACTCCTTAATAATATCCTATCAGTAGGAGAGAGAAAAATACCAGCAGCAAACTATGCCAGACTCCATCGTCTTCTTGTATCCACATGCAGCTGCGCACGAAACCCTCAGAAATGCAACATCTGCCGTGCACTCAATCAGTCGGACCTCGATCCGTTGATCTGCGCCGTTATTTGTGTAGCCACAAGCTGTGGAGCTGTGATATCCCCTCGGAGGAAAACAGATTTTCGCGAGTCACGAGATTCTCCACGCAGCATTGTCAGTGGCGCCATGCGGCAGGTATGGAACCCACGTTGTACTCCCATGGTCCATTCATCCACCGATTCATTATGTACATCCATGTCTTATCTCTCAACAGGTGGTCGGGATAAACATCTGGTGCTCTGGCTCTCTCCCCCCCCCCCCCCCTCCACCGGCCCCGACGTGAGTGTCCATTACTAAAATGCTAATCGATAATTCAATGCTTTATATGTTGCATTTAGGCAGAAAGTACCCATATTCATAGAGGCATTTTTTAGTTGTTGTTCCATAAAATGAGGCATCAAAATTCATGCTAAAAGGGCCAGATTATGGTCTGCTTCTGTAGCCGTATATATCCTTTAACAGCACCAGCCCTCTTCATCTCCTGTATTTCTTCAGATGTGGCCCCTCTTTGTAATAACGGAAGAGGGATCCTCTCCGGCCGTTTTTTCTCCTCAGCCTAATTAGAGACGCTCTCTCCTCACTTCTTTGCCTTCCCATTTATCCTGCACCTTAAGATAATGAGTTGGGCTTAATCAGGCATTCCAATTCACTTAGAAATTAATGAAATGTTGAAATCATTCACAAGGAGTTTTCATTAAAAAAAAAAAGATTTCTTGCTCCGTCTGTCTTTTTTCTCCGCTTCTTTTCTTTTCTCCGATGAAGCTGATCTCTTTTGTGTCTGTTTAAAAGTCACAGTCGATTCTTTTAGCACAAGAAGAGCCTGGACATAATTATTACTATTATTATTATTATATATTATTATAGCTTTTACTGTGAAAAAGCAAACTGAAAGATGTATGTCGTGGCAAAGAGTTGTTTCTCAGAGGAATAACACTTTTCATTACAATGGTCCTGTAGTGATGTGTTCAGGGGAACGGTGACTTATCTTTATGTTGACGTAAGACTGCAGTCGGACTTTGTTCCGATCACATTGCTGTCCTATCCTCCCATCCCCGACAATTTCTGAGCACGTGAGCAGCGGCAGAAGGAAATGCTGCACGTTGTGTGTTGCGTTCAAGAGCAGGCTCGCGCAGAGTGTAAGGTAATGATTGCTCGGCGTGGCTGCAGAATTATAGTCTAATTTATGATTCTGGTTCGCGTCCAAACGCACTGACTCAGAAGGCGACATGCTGTGAGTAGGCTGGTGACACACATCAGTGACACACCTCCGTCTGCTAAGTGTGTGAGACTCAGGGAGGTAAGAAAGAAAGAAACGCGCAGACTGTTTTATACTCTGCAGAGGTTTTGCATTACTGCTCTGAAACTGGTCCATAATTCCCTAATTCTGCATATACACACGAGACATCTGTCATCAAACTTCTTGTGAATATTAATTGGGGGGGGGGGTATCTCTATACCGATCGGTCAAATGTCAAGTTTCAACAAAAACATTGGTTCAAAAAACACATATCCCAAGATATTGCTTGAATTAATAGGGCTGGAGAGACTATCTAGAGCTTATATGGATAAAAAAAAGTCTTCCACATTATATGTCAGGAAGAAATCACATCATGCATTCGTTCAAATATGCATTTTTTCTTTTAGGTATCTCTGCATCCCATGTGTTTCCGTAGAAACCGGACCCTAATGCAGACACCAGGCCATGTGATCGGGCCTATGGTCTTGTCCTTTGCGAATACAGATGTGACGTGGTTGGAGGTGAAGGCCACTGTGTTCACGTGACCTGACGGCCATTCCGTCGCGAAGTCGATTGCTGAGGGCCGATGAAATTTGAGAAATTCTCATTTTTTACACTGCAGTTATTGTATATTGTCTCTGACTTGCCCTTTTAACTCCTCCATTATTTTCCAAGTGGAACCGCGGTCCCTGGAGACGGGGCGAGCGTCCAGTGACTGGCCCGGTGACCTGTCCTCCTCGAGCACCAGCGGCAGACGATCGGCTGACCGGCGGCAGGTTTGTTCTCACCTCGTCCAGTTCGCCCGGGCTCCGAGTCTCCTCCCTGTTGCCGACGTCCACGTCACATCATCTTCTTCCTCATCTCGTGCGCTTTCAACGCATTCACGGCACATAACTCACACGTACTGTACATGCATTTCGTTGCTGGTGCTCTCACAGCCGACTGTTCACTCTGCGATAATTTGACTTTATATAGAAGACATTTCCTTCCGTGACACTCATGTGTGGACTCGCGGCTTGATTGCAACCCTTTATTATCCAGAAGAGGAAATTCACATGCGTAATAATGCACAAGGACAAAAGAGAACGGCTGAGACAGTCGATAATCAGTACTCATCAGGGAGGCTGCGCATAATCTCCCCAATCACCATAACCACATACTGTACATCCCTTGCACACAAGGTAGAGCAGTCGCTTTGAATTAAATGTCCAACATTAAAAGACAAAAGGACTGAGACAACACGTTAAAGAAACACACGGTGATTTAAAGACACACAAATATGATTTAAAAGAGGCAAATAAAATAAGATGATCAAAATAAGCGACACCGGAATTTAACTGATTTAACAGGGGAGTTTAACATTTTTTAGATTGCAGTCACAGTGCAGTGAGGAAAACTGTCCTTTTACTTTTCATGAAATTGAATAAAATGTAGTGGCAAATTAAAAAGGTTTGAGCTTTTGAATAAACGAGCGGGGATTCGGAGAAGCCCAGGTATGTGGGGTTGGGGATTCTGCCCCGCCATGTTCGACTGAGGAGTCTGTGTTCATGATGCGTCCGCAGATGCCCCCCAAAAAATGATTTAAAATCAGTCCCTTTGACTTTTAGAGAATTGGTTTCGGTCGCTGTCCGAATCTGCTGCAGTTGTCTCCTTGACTTCTGTCTGTTTTAACAGTCGAGTCCATGAACGACAAGAGTGAGGACGAATATGTCAAATTCCCGCCGAGACAAACGTTGTTTAAATCTTAACGTGATCTTTAGGTATGAAAAGACCTTATTCCTCACGTGCAGTTAAACAGAGCCACAGTGTAGGGGATTTTCGCCTGACACTTACGTTGTGTCGCTGCCATGATATTTTAGTATTCTCACAGAAATATTATACACACGCCTGGGTTTCCATTTGCATTATACATCCTGGATTTTTGTGTGACTAAGTGATAATTTAGGGTGAAAGTGGTTCGGATGACTCCTTAGGTTGACACACCTCATAGCCAAAAGATTAATACTCATGAGATTCTTTGTAAGTGTGCGTGTGCGTGCGTGTGCGTGCGTGTGTGTGTGTGTCCACATTCAGAAGACAGAAGGGTTATGCAGGCAGAACTAGGACACACATGCAATGTAGGTTAGCGTTCATGAAGGAGCAGGATTATCTGTCTGGCACAACTCACCAGAGACAATGTGCGTCTTCATATATGTGTGTGTTTTGTGTAACCTGAAAAGAAATTCAGGCCCTGCAAGTCATTCCTACGAGAGGACGTGAGCAAAAGTTCCCCGGCCTGCGCCGCAAGTTAGTTGTCATCAGTCCATGGCTGCCCGTGCGGTCCTGGGCCACTGGGCAGCCAGACATAATGAGGACTGAAGATGGAGCCAGATGGACCCCTCCTCTTCACGCAGCCCGCTTCATCTGGACTTTATAACGCGCAGCGTTTCGCTGCGTGAAAAGAAAAACTGTCAGCTGTCTCTGTTTGACAGAAACAGAGGAATCTTCCTTTTTGAGCAGAAAATGCTGATCTGGAAACTCCGGAGGAGCAAGAGGATAATACAAAAAAAAACAATTTCATATAGGTCGGGACTCAGATCCGATCAGCATCATTTTTAATGCTGTGGTCGGGCGATTAAAAAGAGCTGTGAAAGTAAATGGCTCAACGGGCTGTGGATTGGAACAGACGTCAGGCCTTTGAGCTGAAAAACATTCGCCTCCGTCTGACGGATGTCGCGCGACCGATCACGACTTCGCCCGACGTTTTGACGGCACTGGGTGCCGAGTGAACATCTCCACGCAGGGAGGGTGTTGTGTGTGCGTGTGTGTGTTTTGCGGAGCGTGTGTTTGCAGAACAAATGGCTTAGTGTGGTGTGCAAGCATGGCCAGCTGTATTTGTCTGCTGTAACAAGCCCCAATCTGGTATCACCAGAGCACATTGTCTGAGTCACCCGAGTGTGGTTTTGCATGTGTCCATGGGTGTGTGACTTAAGCCTGGACTCGTCGTGAATTGTGGGAACTGAAAAGACAAATGTGCCGTGTTTTTTTTTTTTGGGGGGGGGGGGGGTTCCTCCCCCTCTTCCTTTAAAAAAATTTGGAACAGTCACGCAGCAGATCACATAGCACAGCGGGCCTGGGGAGAAGCTGAATGTGGTCAGAATAGAATAGATAGAATAGACGACTTCATTCATCCCGCTCGGGGAAATTCACTGGTCACAGCAGCACACACTCACACGGGGCGTCGAAAATACAACTAAAAACACAGGGACAAAACTGTTTTCAGAAACATATGTACATATAAACAGTGCAAAAAGTAGTGTGCGGTGGGTTGAAAATGATAAGTAATATTATCATTGTTATTAATAATGCGTAAATATACATGTATTTCACAGAAATATACGATACATGGAATGGTAGTGAATAAACAGTATTACATTAAAGATGTTTATTATGGACTCTGACAACTGCCGGGATGAAGGACCTGCGGTATTATTGGATGTGGTAATGTGTGTGGCCAAATACTGTATTACATCATGCCGAAGTCTTCAGACGACAAAGAGTGTTGGCGGGGACAACTATTATTAGAGGAGGAAGAAAAAGTGCTCCGCAGATGATCCCAGGCAGAGAAAAGGGAGAAAAAAATATTTCAAAATATTTCAATATAATGTTTAAAAATTCTTCCTCACAGGATCTGGCTGAACATTAAACCTTAACAATACAATGGAATTCAACATTTAAAATCAAATAATAAGAATAAAAATAAGGATATGTAATCATATAAACATCTCAGTGACAGCACCATTCTCAACATATGTTCTAATGGACCTGCATAGATCACAGGAGTCTTCAAGCTTTACAAGTTAGACGACAAAAATACATCTGTTTTCATCTTGTGATATGGATTTTTTTGTCCAGAGAAACATACTAAATGATAATTTAAAAAAAAAAAGAAAAAATCCACCTCGTCACTAACCGTGTCTGTCTGGTTTGGTTCGGAAGCGGGTGCAGGGTTCTTCTTAGAGGGTTTAATTTTTTTTATTTTTATATGTTTTGCTTATTTGCCTTTTGCCGAAACGATGAAAATACCAGTGAAACGCATAAAGAAGAGCAAAAACATCCAGCGAGGCTGAACACTCCTACACATGTTTGTATAGTGCTTATGACAGAAATCTAAAAGAAAAAATTGGAAGTGGTCTGAGAACCTTAATGATTCATTTGTCATAAAACATAGAGTTAAAGAAAATGAAAAGAAAATAATAATCTGCAGCAAAATTGTATGGATTCTTTCCAGGCCCGCGCCCCATCGCCCCCCCCCCCCATCGCCCCACCGGAAATCAGTCGTTTTTACACAATCATTCTAATGATGATGACGCGGAGAAAAAAAACACCTCCACGGCCGAGGGGACAACCCCCATTGAGAGGATGTCAAGGCAACTTTGTCGCCGCAGAACGAAGAGAAAAAGGTCTGCTAGAGCAACGGAGGGAAGAGGGGGTTCGCTTGACAAGGACGCAGGAAGTGATGGATCTCCGGAAGCTGCCGCAGAAGAAAAGAGACTGGAGGGATCCGCACAGAGGGATGAGAGGGGGGAGTGACAGGGTGACACGGACGGCTGTCGCACCCCCCTTCCGTCTCAATTGGTCTCACGGTGACGAAAGTGTCAGCGGCCAAGACGGTTGTCTGAGAGGCACAGGAGGAGGGAGACGACAGTGAGGGGGGGGGGATGCTGGGGCTGGAGGAGAGAAAGACAAACCGTGTGAGGATGAGGAAAGACTGTGAGGGCGGGAGGAAAGAGAGGAGCAGCAGCAGGAGGTATAAACCCTTCCAACGCGTGAACCGGGCATCCGGCGGGGAAGGGAGGGGGGGAGGGGGGAGCGAGGCGACAGAGCATGATCTGCCGACGGGGGCCAAGTGCCTTCGAGCGAGAGCGTCCGCAAATTCGCGGCCCCCTTCCTGTTCGTCAGCGACCGGCGGCTTGTGGACGGGGCCCCCGTCCCCGCTGCGGAACTCGGGAGACGTTGAACGGCGGAGGGGCCTCCTCCTGCCGCCGCCGCCGCCGTCTGTCGGAGCTCAGGCTGAGGCCAAGTTCTGCTCTGTCACGAGGACTCGAACGATGACCTTCGCGGTCGAACGCGCCCACTGTAAGTCGCCTTTGGACCCGAAGCGTCCGCAAAGTGAACGCAATGTAATTTTCTCTTGACCAACATGTTTTTCGCGCCCACAGAGAAATCACTTCAAAAACATATCTAAGTTGAGAAGCGTACAGATGTGCGGGAGCAGCAAACACAATATTGAGTTATTTCCTACGCCGCCGCTCCAGTTATCTACCCACAACTAAGAGCCTCTGTGCGAAAGGGACTTTTTAATAGTCGGAGAGCACAATCGAAATGACACAAAAAGAGGACCGTCGAAATGGACAAAACGAGAGTCTCCAAGACGACCACAAAGATTACAAACCACGGGATTCAAAAGGATCATGAATTGATAAAAGGATGACCCCCCGAATGCAGGATGGGCAGAGGGAGACGGAGAGTGACCATAACGACTCTCCAGCCGGCCACGGGGAGACACGAACTGTGTCTTCACATAGAAAGACAATAGTGTTTGCCTTCCAAGCTGCCGTGAAATCTCCCTCGCCGCGGGACAGAATGATGGGTTTGAAATCATCGCGTCACACCAACTCATCCCAAGTTCAAGACCGAACTTCCCACCCTGAGGATTCAGGCGCACATTCACCGACGAATCTCTTCCCCCAATTCTTCGTGACGCGCGGTACGGAGTTGGATTGATTCCAACTGTATGCCCCCGCGTTCTCCCCCTGATGCCCTCCATCCGTCCGCCTCGTGGCCTCGCACCTTCTCCCCTTGCGCCCGCCTGCTCCGCTGCCCCTCGGCCCCCCGTCGGTTCACGTCGTACCGGCCCAGTTCCGCCCTCACTTTGTGTCCGGACCGTCAGTGTTGCTTCATGCTGCTTTACACTGTATGTGCAGCATCATCGACTGGTTTCATCGCTTGATTGAAAGCCTTGACTCCTTAAAGGTTGTTCTTATCGCAGTGGAACTTTTAACCCTAATTTAATTAATAAATAGAGGGAGGGTGTTGCAATTGACAGGAAGTATTGTGTTTGTCCTGTAAAGAGACATAGTGTACACGATATTTGCTGGAGCCCGTGATTATAATGGGTTGCTTGTTTGCCTCCATCGCCGCCAACTACTCTCTGCTGGTCTACAAGTGAGCTGAAGTTCTTGTCTGTGATGCTGATGAACACAGAGGCGACCATCGCTGCAAACTATATTTACCAATGAATACCATGGCAACGTGATGTCAGCATTGTTTACGGCCAAAGGATTTACAAGACCGCTTCGATCAGCCCCGGTCTCTGGGGACACGCTGAGTAGTACTCTGACGATAACGAAATAAATACGAGTTCTTGTAGTGTAACCAGCCTCCTGACACACACACACACACACACACACACACACACACACACACACACACACACACACTTGTTCGAGGCGTCTGGGACACACGGGGCTTAGGCAGGCTCATAAAAACAGAATAAACCTTGATGGATCAGAGAATGTGCGACAGAAGTCAGATAAACAGGGGTGAGGTTATGACGAGATGGAGATGAGGACAGGAATGACAAGAAGCTCTTTTTGCTTTCATTTTATCTCCTGAGCCCTGCTCCCGTCCCACTTTTCTCTGCACCCCCCCCCCCCCACACACACACACACACACACCCTCGACGGCCTAGTCTGCCCGCCGTAATGTGAACACCGAAAATGTGCAGTCACACACACACAGAGCTCCAGGTAGAAGAAGCCACCTGCATTTAAGCCGTTGTTCTCCCTCCCCCCTCTACGTGGTCTTAATCCTCCAGATGCTCAGAATTTAATTAGCGAGGCAAACAGATCGGAAGAGCATTCCTGAGAAGATCAAACTCCCGAGCACTGCGCTCCGTTGTCCCCCTCTCAACAACACGGCGCCCAGTCGGAGCCTCACACTGCTCGTCGCGCTGCCACGCCACACACGCCAGAGTTACGAGTCGCGAGTGCAATTCTTCACATAAGAATGAAATACACAATGTTCTGAAATAATACATATCTGTGGTACTTTCTTTTGTGGAATAAATGCCGAGATAACTGTGCAGGCGTACTGGTAATAGAAGTGACAGGTTGTGCAAAGGTTTATTGACTGAGGCAGGTCTCCCAATGGTCTCGGACCGCCCTGACACTCTGCACAGACGATAATGTCGCACTGTGTCAACCTGTAGTTACGAAATATGTGACACGATAAAGTTCCTACATGCACCCAAAAACTGGGAAATTATAAAAGTAAAAAAAAGATTTGCAAGCCTGAAAACATTCTACTTGCAGTAGGCCCAGGATTCACTTTTGGCCAAATGAGATGTGCACAAAACTTCATATTAATTAATAGGGCGAGAGGTTACATGAGTGGATTTGAAACCTGGCTTAGAGGATTACAGCTGCACATCATCCGCAGCCAGACCAAAGTCATTCGTGACTTTCAGGACAGTCTCAGCGTCGTGTGCCCTGGGGCACGATTGATCCTATTGTACACCGCGCTTCCAGATGCTCATAACGCTCCGCCGCTAACCGCTGTGCCGGAGCGGCAGCGCGGGCCTGGCATTTTTAAACTTGGATCATCATTTTGTTTATTCCGCCCCCTCCTGCCGTCCGTCTCCTCCGCATTATCCAAGAATTTCTCTGTGCCCGTATCTGATGTGCAATAGTACAGCAGCAGCGTCTGCCGAGTTCAAGATAGAGTCGGTCACAGTCGTCTGATACAGTGCTGAACCTGGCACTCGAGGCTGAGAGGATTCAAATTGAATATCACTCTGTGCGTGCTGACTGCGAATCCATAATCATTCACAACATCGTGAGGAATAGAATGCAGAGCTATATGTATTCTTGTCCACGATGTGATCCATGTGACCTCTCGACTGCCCACATTCTGCTGAAGATGCTTTTTTCTTTCAAAGAAATGAAGTGTGCCTTATCGTTAAGGTTAAAAATCGAATTACACTGTACTTGACCAATGTTTACAATTATTTTCCAGGGCTAAAGGCCCGGCGGTCTACACGGTAAAACATACTGTGCTAAGAGAAGTAATAGTACTCTGCTAAAATATTGTTGAGGTCCCTCAACAAAATGTCTTTTTTTGAATTCAGTCAGTTGGATGAAAATCTGTTTCTGAGTAACCGGAATTTTTATTTTGGAGGGAAAAAAAAAAAGACCAATTAAGTCTCACAGTGAGTGAGATATCATTTCAGGAACAGTCACAGCGTGTAATTCTAAGTGTAAGTACAATTTCACTTGTATTTGATTATTTCTTTTTTTCTTTTTCTTCTCTGCAAATTTTCTAAAAAATGTTTTAGAAATTCAATTCAATGGCCGCCGGAATTTAGCCCTTGCTACAAATGCTGTGAGGCATTGCGCTGGATTGTTGCTGTGCAATTCTTCAGGTATTGTATCCGCCCCTATTAAATAAACATTAAAGTTAAGATGATTTAAAAAAATATGATGTATTGCCTAAGAATACACTACCCAACTACTCAATCTTAAATAGCCACCACATTACGATGCTGCTCGCATGCTAATATCCAATAATATGATAATGTCCATTTACTGAATATTAAGTACAAGTACAAGTATATTTTAGTGCTAATACTCTAACTTAAATGAAATGTATATATATATATATTTTTTTTTACACTGCAATTGCTACTTTCATTTAAATCAACCACACTGGATATTTATTGTAATAACAATGTGCCAACATGACAATGCATAATAGGTTGCACTGCGGGACCCGTCATCAGCTGTTCTCTGCAAAATAAAAGCTCCGACCGTTCACCACCTGTCAGCATCAAACAGCAGACAGACACTTCACTAAGTGCTGAACACAGTGGAACATTTAAAAACTCATGAGTCAGACAATTCCCTCAGGAGTCGAAAAGAAAAGACTGAAACAGAACTTAAAGAGAGTTCATTCATCACATTTATCAGGTGACCGCAAACATGACTTTTGCTAATAAACTCGTCCTGTCGGGGTTAAATCTAATACCACAAAAAAAACATAGGGATGGTAAAGCTCTGAATTGTTTCCCATGTACAGTATAATGTGAGATACATATTCCATGTTTGGATGGATTAACCAATGGGGAAAAAACAAAAAAACAATTAACCTTTAAGTCAGAGGTGTGGAACAAACAAAATTCACTCTAAAAATATTTTATAACTAATGTAATAACTTATGTAACTGTGAATATTTATATTTAAAACATTGGATTGGGGTGTAAAGAAAAACTTAAATCAATACTTAAGACCTGCGGATCCCCTGCTTATCACCTTGAAAGATGTTATGTGTTACTGTGTTCAATCTGCGAATAGCCAAAAGGAAGTGAAACATTATTGCAGTTAAGTCTCCTCAGACAATATCTTTTTATACCTCACAGTGGACCTCTGCGGTGAGCGCTCTGCTCGGTTCCGCCTGGGTAAACATTACCTTCAAGTACTGACCAGGTGAACTGCTCCACGGCTCTGAACCAGGGGGGTCCCCCCCCCCCCCAGGTAATGAGTTCAAAACAATAATGTATTTAATGGTACTTCCCCACCTGGCAGATTCCACCTAACTGGTAACAGACTCACCACCCTGTCCATGGAGGGCCTCTCATCTAGACCACCAGCATGGCACGGAGTGGGGTGTCGTCCTCGATGAAAACATCTTCTGTCACGCAGCTCGACCGTCTGGCGGGACGGGGACACTCATTAGCCACGACCGGCCTAGTCTGACGGCGACAGCCATCAGAAATCAACTGAAGCCTTCAGCCTCTCCCAGTTTATTCGAAAATACCAATTGAGTCAGTAATTTGTGCCAATTGATCCTCCTCCGACATCAACACAATTAATTGTGCGGCGGCTCAGTTCTCGGAGCGACACTCGGTGGGTAATTTAAAGCAACCGTGCCCCGCCGGCTCTTTTGTCCCGCTCTGTTGTCGCTGTGGTTTGCAAACTCAGCGGGGCGTCCCGCTCACTGATACCGTGGACATGGGTGGATTGTGAGAAAATGGGCCCCCCTGTGCACGTGCATGTGTCCCTGTCGCTGTGTGTGCCCGTGCGCCTCCTTAGGGATTATTTTTCAACCCGTTGTCCGTTTGTTCTGTGTCTCGTAACTGAGCCGTGTGACTTTCAAATAAGTAATATTAACAGCCGCCTCATACAGAGGCTTCAGCCCAGGAGCCCCCCCGACCTTTCCGGGCTCGGGCCCCTGCAGGCCTTGTCAGTAATCCACCCATAGCCCCTACTGCTCATGTAACCTTTTATAAGGAGGCTCACCTGCCAACAGTCCAATCACGAAGCTCCGCGGGGCCACTCCCTGCTGCTGTGCCTTGCTTATATCAGCAATCAACATGAAGATGGAAGCCGTGTTTCCATGTCCCGCTGTCGCCAACCTTGTCAGCCGACGTGCCGGGAATCACCGCTTCACTCTGATGGGAAGTGTCCGCCGTTCGCTTTAACACGCTTGTCACGAGCGAAATGTCGTGGGAGCTGTTCTGTGTGCCAACACTTTTTCTCCCAGAACTGTGTTACATGTGCACGTAGATCCCCACTGATACAATATCATGATGCACTGCTAGCTAATTATGGCTGCGTACACGAGGTCGTCCGTGGCGCCGCACGTCCAGCTTGCCAAGTACGTTGGAAGCCGTGGGCGAACCTTCTGCGCGCTGAACGGGTCACCCCCAAATCGACAGGTTGAAAGTTTGACCCCTTGGTATCACGTGCCAAGTTGCCTCTGAGCAAGACACTGAATCTTAATTTCTCCCATCATTTACTGCAGATTAGTGCTTTGCTTTGTGGCTTGCCTCAATGGGCGATAATAACAGAAAGTCCAATAAAAATATGTATTGAAAAGTCCTTCAAATGTCCTATAGCGCAATCGTGACAATGTGTTATTTGCATCCGTATTCGATATGGATGACTTTCCTTTATGTGTCATTTGTTTTTTGGTTGGATTGTTGTGATTTTTTTTTTCATGCGGATGATTTACAAATAGTTTCATATGGAGATATGGTGAATGTTATGGGTTGAACAGCTTCTACAACACTGGATGTCGTCGCCGCTGTTGGGCTTCCCATTGGCTCGTAAATTGTCATCTGTTGTTTTATGACAGTCAAATTATTTCTCTGTACGACTTCACGGTTGAACACAAGGTAGTTGTTTTGTCAAACAGAGAGTAATTGGTCACATTAATACTTCCCTCACAGACCTTTTTCCTCGCAGCCAAACAGCAGATTTTATTTGTGGATTTGTGACATCTCGATTTCTGCTCTTCTTCTTGACAGATCCTCACATCTCAACTGCCTCAGTGCTGTGGCCAATGCTGTTGCTGCGGCTCGGCGTCTAGCTCGTTTCCATCTGCCGATGGTCATCTACGGCTTATCGCTGTCTGAGCCAAGCGGTGCATTATTGATTTTCCGATATGTTCATCGTAAGTGAATAATTACCGACTGTGCAGTGAATGCGTCTCCGCCTGCTGCTGCACATCAGGTGAATCGGTCGATTTACATTCATCCGTATTGGTGCTCTGAATATTATATTCACCGCACTGGTTGAAGGGGATCTTTTTTTGGGGGGGGGGGGGCGGATTAGCAGCCACATGATATCACTCGCTGGGCTCCGTATCTGCCGTAATGTGGTTTCGGAGGAAGTTTATCGCCGATGTGGCTTCTCTGCTTAGGTGTAAGATTGCAGTGATGAGACCAGAGTGTTGACTATCAAATAGCAGCTCTGTACTTAGTCTGTATCCACATGAGCCTGGTCCGTGTGAGTTGTCTGAGTGTGTATAGTGCACGGTCATACACGTCCACGTCCGACATGTAAGGTGTCATGCACCAGCTTTAAAAACACTGGGTCTAACTGCTAATTTCCTACTCGTCAGACAGTTTGAAGTTACAATGACATTTTTTTGGAAATGTTGTGCGATAAATCGGCTCTTTTCTAAAGGAAATCTTCAATTTTGAAAAAGAAATATGACGGTTGACTCAGCGTTCCCCGAAAAATGAATTTACAAAATGACTTTCTCGCCTGGCAGCTCTGAAACAAGTCCAATTGGTGATGAGATATTTCAAATTTCCAGGGTCATAAATGGGTGAATTATATTAATACTTCCTGCCTTCAAGGAGCTGCTTTGAGGTCGTAGTCACTTCAAGTACTCATCTAGCCCTTCGCATACCCCTGAAGTCAGTGGAGAAAGAGGTAAGAGCGACTTAAGCATCTTAAAAAAAAAAAATTTAACAACTCACTGCCAAAAGTCAAATAATTAATAATATATAGGACCTGCTGTCTGAAATAAGTTGGGACAGCATCTTGAGGACAGGTAGAGGACTAAAAATGAGATGCTGTCTCCTCCTGGACGGTTTCAAACCGCCCAGCACAGCAGAGCACTCAGAAATAATAGATAGGACCCCATTAGTGGGTGAGTCTGGGTGGTGTTCCCAACTTTATTTTAAAGGAAAAAGCAGAAAAAAATATCCAGAAAGTCTTTCTTTTCATAATTCTCAGTGATGGTTGAATTAGTAGGACGAACTCAGAGTAAATGGCATCATATGTATATACTGTATACTGTAATCGTGGCTCAGTGTGTTAGTTCGTCCGTCGGCCAACCGTTCCAAATTCTGACCTTTTCCTTGAGCAATATCTTGACAGTTTTTTCGGATGCAAAGACATTCACGGCCTGCTGATCCCTTCCCTTCTTTTTTTTTTCTCTCGCACTCATCATCAGGACAAATGTTTTACCAATTTGAACCGATGAACTTTGGTTCATGATCAGTTCAGCTGGGCACACACTGTGCACTTTTGGAAAAGGTTGGCGGGTAAATCGTGTGCGATGGAAAACCAATGCTCGCGGTTTTTGTGCTGACGCCGTCATGAATCCGCGACCCGACTGCTCACCCTGAATGGACCCGTCGGCCCCGTCGGACCGCATAAGCCGTTGTCAATTCGAAACAAGGTTCAAACGTGCTGCCTTCACCTGCGTGTCCAAACAGCAATTTAGTAAAGTCTGTTGTTGCCCCAGCTAGACTGGACTGGCCTCCGTGTTTTTCTGTCCACACGAGGCGACACGTCACCATGTCCCGGTTGAAATGGAATAATTGATGGAGTGGATGCCGATTCAGGAAGACGGACACCGCGGATGTCTCAAGCGGGAGTACTTATTATAAGAGCTCAATGTTGAGGAGACCTCCGGTTCGCTACACAGAACAACAGTTTCCACAGTGTTCGGCGTCCCAAGAAAGTCTGCCTGCTCCCGGCCTCTGTAGTGTTTTTAGTTCAGAGTAATGCCGTCGTCTCCCCGCGACGATGACACCTCGAGAGAGACCTCAGCTGCTCAAAGATGGTCTTGTCTTGCCACAGACGAGATGACCTCGTAGCCTGAGAAGACTCGTCCTAAGAGTTTCCCAGGGAGGATGGACGGAGATTCCATGACACTGGTGTGTTTGGACATTTCACGCAGGCACAGTAGGGAAAGAAGCTGAGCTGAGTTTGCAGAGTCAACTCATGAGACTACTGTACGTCTCAAGAGCCTGAAGACTGTCGACCAAAATGTTCTACATGTCGCCAGCGCTTGATCGTGACCCCCCCTGAACACTGAAGGACGATGAAGCCGAAATCGGTTCCATCCATCGTCTACCGCTTTATCCATTTAAGGGTCGCGGGGGGGCTGGAGCCAATCCCAGCTAACATTGGGCGAGAGGCGGGGTTCACCCTGGACAGGGCGCCAGCCTATCGCAGGGCCACATACAGAGACGGACAACCATTCACAACTACGGTCAATTTAGAGTCTCCAATTGACCTTTCCCAATTCTGCATGTCTTTGGACTGTGGGAGGAAGTCGGAGAACCCGGAGAGAACCCACGCACACACGGGGAGAACATGCAAACTGTGGTGAACGGGGATTCGAACCCAGAACCTTCTTGCTGTGAGGCGAAAGTGCCAAGCACTACGCCACCGTGCAGCCTGAAATGGGTTCCGACTCTGAAAAATGAGTCACGTGTCCAAAGAATCTGGTCCAAACCGTACAGTGTGTGCCCGGCTTGACTCGCAAAAGTCCTAACATGACAACAAGTGTTCGCATGCCAACACACTCAACTAAGATAGCGACCTTGGTTAATATTACCAGCGAATCATCAGCACGTTACCGCAGTTTTGCCATCGGGAGCGTAGCAGCTCGCCGACACACCCCCGTCCCTAAGTGCAGTCGAAGTACACATTGGTGTTTTCCTCTCTCCGCCTTCGTGTGCGAGCTCCGCCCCCCTGTTCAGTCCCGGCACTGTCAGTGTGACTCCGCTCTCCGATGGGAGCCAGCGCGCGGCGGCGGCGACGATGCCCGACTACCGTCGCCTTTTTGAATGTGTTCGAATTAATCTAGACATCTGTTTCAGGGATCGCTGCATTAAAAATGAAGTCAGGAGCACAAATATTGTTCGGGAGACGACGGGGGACCGCGTGTTACCGTGTCGACACACTTCTTCAAAACATTAATCCCGGATGATGAAACATTTAATCAAGCTGCGGCAAGACTGTAAAAACCGATGGAGACACAGCAGCCACGTCCGACTCCCCGCGCGAACACACGACGGATGATGACGGCGTCGGCAGCACATTCAAATGTCATCCATCAGACTTCCCCCGCCGCCGAAAGGCTGCGAATGTCTCACACTGCGGCCGACTGTCCCCCCCCCCCCCCCCCCCCCCCCCCCCTTCTTTGTCTATTTGCAAATGAACTTTTGTTACCCTTTGAAGCGGTGACATGTGGACTTGTCAAGCGACAATCATAGGTGTGTACTGCAGAGCGAAGGGGGCGACTCTGCGCGACGGGGTTTGGACTCCGACGGAGCAAGGACGGAAGCGTCGGCGGAAGCGTCGCTCATTAGCATCCCAGCCACGGTTTTTCCATCTTCTCGTTTTTTCGTCGTTTTCCGCTTGTTTTTCTCGGAATGTCCTCCTGTGCTTCCCTTTTTCCCGTCTTGTCGCTCTCCCTCGCTCCTTTCTGCTCCTCTTCTGCCGAGTCTCGGGCTCTCCGGGGATTCGCACAGAGGAATCAATTTCGCCTGGCCTCTCCGCCTCCGGAAGGAACATGGGCGTATATAAATATTCACCCGCGGCTATTTCAGAGCCTCAGCTCAGGGACTGAACTAGTGGATGAGCTGTTCCTCTGTTTGATCATGAAGCCTGCACACATGCATCTCTCTCCCGGTCTGTCCCTCTTCTTCCTCCCTTCATCACTCATCTCCTCACTTGCTTCCTTGACCTCTTGCATCGCCGTGCTCGTCCTTCACTCCTCCTCTGTCGTCTTCATCTTGCATTTTGAATTCCTTTTTTTCCCCCCTTGTGCCTTCATCCTTTCCTTTCTCTCAAATGTTCTGCTGCCCCTCCCCCCTGCCATTTTCTCGTGAGTTATTTCCTCTCCTCCTCCTTTGTGCCTTCTCCTTCACACACTTTCTTATTCACTTCATCCTCGACTTCTGCTCATATCGGAAGCGTTTCTGAAAAATGTTCCTTCCTTCCTTTTCGTTTGTTCTCGAACTCTCTCTCTTCGCACCTCATGCTGTGTTCCATTAAACCTCGGAGCTCAGAGCTTGTAGGTCGGGTTTGGAGACGCTCCTCCTGCCTTCTGAGTCAAAAATCCAATCCAACTCTCGGGGCAACTTTCGACTCGGAGGCCTGTAACTCTGAGTCCCGATGTATAATGGGACTCAGCATTACTACCTGTCTAATGTCCTTCTTCCATTAGAAATACACTCATCCATCTATTCCCCCTTTTCCTTAATAAGATGCTCCCTGACTCCCACTCATCTTTATAGTTGCATCTTTAATCTTGCTTGTTTTTCCTCATTCTTTCCTCATTTGTTTGCTTCCTGCCACATTTCACTCGCTGACCTTTGCTCCCTCAGTCTCAGCCGTCACGCGACTGTTCTCACGCAGACGAACAGTGTCTGCGCCTTTATCTGATGTCCCTTCGTGAATAATGTGCCCATTTACCGAGAAGGCCGACGTTTCATAAAATCTCCCGGAACTGACGGGGGGCAGAAACAGAAACTCTGCGCTTTGATTTAAATGTCTGATCTTCGCCGCAAAGTAGCTGGATGAGCACGCGTGACCCGCGCTGATGCTGCAGCCACCCACAGCACACCGGCTTCCTCTCCCCCGGCTGCCGGTCTGCCGGGCGCTGACAACCACCTGGCGGGCTTCTTTCGGAGATGCCTCCGCCCGTCCGCCTTCGTTTCCCTGTGCTCTGCTCGTTCTCTCGCTCCCAATTGTCAGCTCTGTTTTACAAACAGAGCGGTGATGCTGTCGCTCAGCGGCACACCTCTCTCCCGCCGCCCCCCCCCTCGCCGGCTGTCAGGCCGCATCCGACGGGCACACGCGGCACACGGGCGGACTCCTCCACATCTCGTACACAAACACACAAACATATCAAACTGCACGTAGCACATGTCGGCCCTCTGCTCGACCTCACCTTGACCTGACACAAGGCGCCTCCGTCGGCCCCCCTCGCGGCTAATACAGGCCGGCAGCGGCGCGTATTTGTGCGCTTGTGTGTCTGTGTGTGTGTGTCTGTGTGTGTGTGTGTGTGCCGCGCTTGTGCCTACAGTCGCTCTGATGCATATTTTATAGGAGGCTGGCGAGTGCATGAGTGAAACTAGGACATGGAGGAGGCCCAAATGTATCCTGGTTAAATGTGGGTATATTTCTCTCTCTGCAGCAGATGAATGTAAGAACTCATTCCATTACCTTTTTTTTTTTCTTTTCCTACTTTTGAACCATTTTTCCTTCCTTTCTCAGCCTTATCATTCAGCCTCAGGGCCCATTTCGGGGGTCTGTGTATTAGCCACACACAGACACTTAGGCGCACCGACACATGTGCACGCACGCTGACAAAAGGGAGGCAAACAGACGCGGGCCACGGCAGCCATTCGAGGACACTTTCCATTTAATGTTATTTATAAACAGCTTTTGAGTCTGGCATTGTTTGATAACCACATTTTTAAAAAAAAACATCCGGGTTGCACAAAGGAAGAGAGCGGAGGAAGAGAATGAGGAGACAGAGGCGGAGGGCGGCGGGGGCGCAGGGGCGGAGAGTGTGGAGGGCGAGTAAAGAGGAGGGGGGGCGGAGGGAAATACAGAGGAGGGGATGGAAGGATAGACAAGACAGGAGGAGCGGGAGACGGCAGTGCAGTGTAGCATTTATCTGGAATGAGTCAGCAAAACAAAACGGGGGGGGGGGGGGGGGGGGGGGGGGGGGGGGAATGAATGATGATAATAATGTTAAATAAAAAAGTAAATTGTCCACCCAATAGCTCCCTGTTTATTTATTTAGGGAACTATTGAGACACAACAGAGTCAGTTTCTCCTTTTTTGGGGGGGGGGGTTCTTTTTCTTTTTCTTTTTCCTTTTTACAAAAAACAAAAAGGGTCGTCCTGACGAGAATAAACAGACACAAATCACATCACCTGCAGCACACACAAGTTTCACCAGCGGGGGGGGGGCCCTAATCCTACACGCCGGCAGGACGACTCCGGTGGCAGGCGTCCGTCCGTCCATCCGTCCGTCCGTCCGTCCGCCCCCCGACATTTAGATAGATAGACATGAAAAGGCGGGACTCAGCAGCGAACAAACACACAAGCAGGGCGCGGACGTGGCCCCCGCTGATCGGACTCCCATCCCCCAAAAAAACGCGGCGTTTTTTCAGGTTGCTAGCAAACCAAACCAAAATAAACTCTTTGTGCTTTTTTTCCTCAGCATGTCATGATTTGATCCTTTCAGCCGCGTCGTCTTGTGCGGAGAAGGAGAGTTGTTGTTGTTTTTTTGTTTTTTTGTTTTTTTGTTTCTTTGAAATTCAAACGACTCTGTAATGCCACGAGGAATAAGGAGACTTTTTAGCATTACAGGCAAGCCGGGGTACCTGGGTGGCCCGCGTGCGTCTGTACATGGTGATGGAGCGCTTGAGACGTTTTGGTGAGTTACTCCGAAGTAGTTCATGTGCAGAGTCGGAGCCTGGACGGCATCTGTGGTGCTCCGCTCCTGAGGGGGTCGGAAGCCGAGGGCTGGGGGGGGGGGGCAGTGGTACAGGAAGGCTGTGAAGGTGATCGGGCTTCGTTATGGGTGACTGCTCCAGTTCATGGCTCAGGGCGCCGTTCCCACACAGTCCTCTTTGTCCTTTGTCCTTCTCGGCCATTTTTTTTTCCGACACGAAGAATCCGGACACTCAGAAAAAGGGCTTTCGCTCGTACGCAGCAGCATTAAAAATCCACACCTCCACTCCACTCCAGGGCTTGAAGTCCGTCCGACCGGGGGAGTGTGCTCAACACAGAAGAAAGGACAAAGCTGGAAACTCCGCAGGCGTCTGTCAGTCCCCTGTGCCCCGCGATGAGCACCGCAGGTTCTTAACTGCTCGCGTCGTCCGTGTTACGGCAATTGATCGGACCACCGCGTTGACAAATATTGCGATTTTTGTGACGCGAAGCTGCGCTCTTCCCTGATCGAGGCTTTTGAAATCCTTCTGTCGCTGCATGGATTGGACTGTCTTTGCTTGAAGGATCTAAGATATGGATATTTCACGTTAAACCTCCAGAGCATTACAAAGGAAAGTGCATACAAGTTCCTGGGAAGTCTGAAGTTCTGCGAGCCGGGCTCGGGCCTCAGCTCTTCCTTGGCCTGCATGGGAGTCGACCCTTTCAGACGTTTCAGGCTCGTCGAGGCCTGCATTTTGTAGCCAACGAGGTCGAAGAGTGGAGTTAAACGTCTCTCTGCGCGGTTTGTCCTCACTGGCCTCTGGCTCTCACTAGGCACTCTTGCTATCTAGCTTCATTCCACCCGCATGGCTTTAGTGTTGTTTCGTCGGTGGACACACAGTCATACGAGCAGTAACACGGACATCTTCACTTGTATGTACCTGTGTGTTCATCCACTCACTCATTTACACTGGCTGTGACAAGTTGGCTCATATTATGAGTGGTTAGTTCAGAATGGCTTTTTCACTGGATAAGGACGCATGGGCAAATTAACACGAACAGCGTTCAGAGTGGAAACGTTTTGTTTTTTTATATTAATGTGTCACAAGCGCAGTGGTTCAGTGGAGTTTGGACTAAAACCAAGTATACAGATTAAAGTGAGTCGACCCTGCCGTTGACACACTTAAGTAAAACCACTTTATGAGTAGACAATATAGTAATTATAGTTTTTACCGCTGACACGCCATGCGATGACTCATTTCACTGCCGATTGTGTTGTGCAGAATTTTGTTTCTTCATCTTAAGGTGCTGTTGAGTGAGAAGTGTGACTGTCATGATTGTGTCTTTGTGTCAAGTGTTAGTGGCGAGTGGCAGATGAAGGCTGCGCTGAGAGACCACCACTGTGGCAAGGGGGCTACACACGGAGACTAAGCCTAAAAAAACCTGCATGTTTTGATCCATTATGTGTGTTGTTCTTGCTGTTATGTCAATGAATCATTGGCTTCTTGTTTTGTGTGGCTGTACAGTTCCATAACTGCATGAATTCAGTGAAACAATTGATGCCACAGAGACAAATGCAAAGGTTTCCTGTTGTTCCCCTTGGTGACATCATCAAAGCGATGGGATAAATAGTTTTCCCTGACTTCCATGTTTTGATTATGACTCATCGTGATCCCTGCCTTCATACCTCAGGGATACTCCGACAGTAGATATTTGATAATGTTCTTTATACACAATCATGTACACACATGGTGATGCACACATGCCTCAGTTCAAGAGCCAGGGCGGGGGTTTTCATGGGGGTGAATCATTGAGATGCATCACCAGCACAAAAGTGTGCGTCTCCCTCCTCAACGTAGGATTACAGAGATGAGCGACAGCAGCAGAGCTGGTGAGAAACAGAAAGTGTGACCTGCGAGGTGCGACCCCGCTCTATTATTAGCTCTCTGGACCCCACTTGGTGGGCCAACAGAAGTCCTGGGGGTGCACTTGTTCTTCCTCCTTGCAGTCGCAGACAGGTCATATTTGCCTCCATTTGGGGTATAGTCTTTGTCACCCCCCTCCTGTAGTACCTCCACCTCATTGATACCCCCCTTTGCCTTGCGACCCCGGCGGGTACAGTTTCTGCGGCCTCCCTTAGGCGGCCGTGGCAGCGGTGAAGGTGACGGCAGGCTGTATTGGTCCCCGTGGGGCAAGTACGGCCGCTGATGGTGGTTATGATGGTTTCTGGGACGATTTAGGTGGTTCAAAGACTCTCCGTGATCTACCTCCCGATCTGGGGCACTGTGTGCTTGACCCTCGCTGGACAAGCAGCTGGGCAGCTCCTCCTTCTTCAGCGTTTTCAGGTCCTTCTCTGCCAGCTCCGGTGGGGAAACACACATCAGTGAGGAGGTGGAGCCCCTGAACCTCCGCAGCCAATCCCAGAGCGACAGGGCCTTGCAGTCACACTCCCAGGGGTTGTCGTTCAGTCGTAGGTACTCCAGGGCCGGCAGTAGAGTCAGACTGGCACCAGCTAGCTCGGTCAGGGAGTTATTGAACAGGTAGAGGGTGGTGAGGCGCCGCAGGTCATGGAACGCCTGGCGGTCAACCCACTGGATTCGGTTCTGGTGCAGAAGTAGACGGTCTAAGACCCCCAGACCACGGAAAGTGTTCTGACGAAGGCTCCATAGTCGATTGCCATGCAAGAAGAGATGACTGAGGTTCAGGAGGTCAATGAACAGGTCATCCTCCAGGAACTCTAGCTGGTTGTCCTGCCAGGATGTTGGGGAAGGAGGAAAGGTAGAAACAGAAGCTTGAGATGGGATGCAGTGCATTAATTACTTTTCTGAATAATTTGACATGAATGTGCTGCATCGTGATAATATTTTTTGCAGAAAAAAATGATTTGAAGCTGTTTAAACATCGATCTCAGCAAAGTATGCCAAATGGCTTTTAGCTCAGTTACAGCATCACACTAGGAACTAATGAAATAACAATTTTATACATTATGCAACACAAAGAATAAATGTGTCTTATTACAGAGAAATCATTAACAAAGATCATTTAGAGCAAGAAATGGCTGGACCAAAGAATTCAAAGTAAGCATTATTTCTCGATGCATGGTGATCTGAGTTTCCAGAGGGCGGTACAGTAGGTGAGCAGTGTAAAACAGGTCAGAAATTTTTTCTTTGCCTTTTGATCGTGTGTTAGAAGTCGAGGACTTGGTTGAAAGAATGGGGCCAATGATTGTCAGAGATCAACTCACAGCAATCTGTTTCTTTTGTACATTTGACAACTGTTGTACCAAACTCTTACGGGTAATGTAAGAATATCGTCAAGCATTTAAGCTTTACCTTTGCCCCACTTGCTGGATTTAAATACCAGTTTATTTTCCAATCAATACTACGCATAGGAGAGTGTTAACGTCTAGTAAAACCCTATATCCTCACAACCCCCCCATGTGATTAACGAAATCATTTACTCAATTCGTGATTTCAATCTCTGTACTGTTGTCCTCCAGTGGTTGACCGCAGAAACTATAGCGCAGGCTATTTACTGCACGGGAGGCTTTGTGGTCCCTGCACTCAGGATAATGGCTAGCATTTGATCAGTGTGTCCAATTCATAGGCGGTAAGTGCTGAGCCAGGCTGATGGACAGATTACAACATAATGCGATTGTGAATGCAGATGCACAGTACAGCAGAGATAAGAGGAGGCTATTATCCATGTACCTGTAGGTAGAGATACTGGAGATTATGCAGGCCCGAAAAGATCCCCGGTGGCAGGCTGATCAGGCCACAGTGGTATAGGTGCAGGGCATGTAGCCGACCCAGGCCCAGGAAGGTGTCTGACGCGACCGCCTTCAGGTGCCGGTTGTCCCCAAGGTCGAGCTCCTCCAAGCGGTCAAAGCCGTGGAAGGTGGACGGTTGTATGTAGGAGATGTTGTTGGAGTAAAGCCACAACATGGTGGTGGTGGGCGAGAAGTGGCCGCGGAGCAGCCGCTGGATCTTGTTGTTCTGCAGGAACACGCGCTCGCTCTGGGCGGGGATGCCCTCGGGCACGGCATGGAAGTTGTGGGCCTGGCAGGAGACGGTGCTGGGCGATGTGTAGCAGATGCAGTGGCGAGGGCAGGGCAGAGACAGATCTAGGCCACACAGCACCAACAGTAACTCCACCCCGCCGTAACCTGACAGAGGGAGGAACACGTTGATAGAAAGAGGTGGAGGGAAAGGAGAGCGAGAAAGAAAGAAAAAACAGGAGCAGAATTAATTGAATTCATCCGGCAGAGCTTCTGTTATCAGATGCATCTTGAATGAAACACTCATTGCGCTCAGTTTAAAAGGACAACAATAGGCACGGCTCAGTGCAGACAAATCACAACGCAGACACAAATCTCTTAAAAGCACACACGCACACGCGCGAATGCACACAAACATTCATGTATTGTTTCATGAGTCACCTCTTTGTGCACATTTTGCAATCATTCCCCAGACTGTTCACCCTTCACCTCGCTTACCCTCCGCTGACATCCTCTTCCTAAATTGCTTCGAAAGCCAAACTCTGGACCCAGAGGACCATTTCTTAGATTTTGCAACAACAAAAAAACAACAACAACTTGAAAATCCTTAATACCAAGATGCCCCCACCACAACCACACACAGACAGAGAAACACCACGCGGGGGCACAAGCAGTGTGTCTTTTATTGTGTGATTTTATGAATGTCACAGAGGTGTGCACATTTCCATTTATGTGTTCCCTTGGACCAATCTCAACGATGCAGCACACACACACATGAGCATCGCACCGCACTGGGAAATATCCTTTGGTTATCCTCTGAAGGCGACAGAAAATCGATGTTTCTTCTGCTTACAAGTGAACACGCATCACACCTGTAATTCCCACAATAAGGGAAACGGAGAAGGCAGGAGAGAGGGAGAGAGAGAGAGAGAGCGAGTGGAAGCATCTGCACTATGCCTGTGAAGTGGATATTAGTTTTTGTTTTTAGATTCTCCTCGTCGCTCCTTAGTTATTTGATTTTTTTTTTTTAAATCTTGCCGCAGATCTTTCTACTGTTTGATGTATTGTGTGTGTGTGTGTCTGTCTGGTTTGTGTGTGTGTGTGTCTGTCTGGTTTGTGTGTGTGTGTGTGAGCAGCAGTGACATGGACAGATGTGATGGACAGATGTCAGTTTGACTGTGACGCCGCTGCTCCGTAAAGAACAACATGTTCAGACATGTCAGCACAGGGCAGCAGTATTATGCCGCGTGGCTCCGTGCACATGTCTCAGCATGTGTGCACACGGTTAACATGGCGTGTATACGTTTGTGTGCGCTTGTCGGTGTTGTGTGTGTCCACAGTACGTGACATTTTTTTTATCTCAGACATAAGAGCGGTGCCTTTTTTGTATTTGACACGGCTGACCTTTTCACCGAGACAAAAAAAAGGAAAAAAGAAGAAAAAGAAAAACACATGCTGTTGTCATGGCAGCCCATCTTCTGTCCTGTTGTGCCAACAATAAACCAATACTGTATGAATTATTTGTTTGTTTGTTTGTTTGTTGTTTTGCTTTGGACAGTAGCCAGGCTGCTTGCATTGAGCGGGCCTATGACGCTCACGCTGCGGCTAGTTAACGTTAGTAGCCAGAAACATATCTACAACATGCAACGCACATACTTCTTTCTTCTCCTCCGATATTCGCGTGCCCCAACAGACGAATTGTGATAACTTTGCAACAACAACAGGTCAATATTTGTCCCCGTGCTTTGGTTTACGACCACATACCTGCAAAACTAATCCCGTTCCCATTAAACTAAGGATGGGCATTTCAAGCAAAACTAACCGACCATGATTCTAAGATCGGCTTGTTTATAAATTGACGCATATGCTGAAGATGACATTTCTCCCCTTGTCCTTGTAATTATTATCTATTTCACACCAATTTCTTTCTTTTCTTTTTTTTTTTTTCACGTACAGTATATGTATTCAGTTCCTCGGGGAATGAAACAGATTTTTCTCTCTCCTCTCTTTCCTCCTCTTCTTTATCTGTCCATCTGTGTTCACCCTTTGCTTCATGCTTCTCTGCCTCCTCTCACCAGAACGTTTACGTTTCCCTTCATCCACAGCTTCATCTTCATTCTCTGCAGGGCCCCTGCCTGCTGCCTCTCTTAATTCGATAAAAAGCGGCTATTCGCTACTTCGTGCACGAGTGTGTAAATATGTTTGTACCGTGCATGTGCATATGCATCAGTGACTCTGAGTCCTTGTGTTTTTTGTGGATGCTTCTTAGTGAGGATCGGTTGATAGCACTTGACCGAGCTGTTTTTTTCTTGGCACCGATAACCTTTTCCCTCAGGTTTTACTACACGGTTTAAGGTCCTAAACTTTGTGGTAAAAAGAATGAAACGACAGTGACATTTAGCCCCTCGTTGTATATCCTAAAGTCTTCCTGCCCTGCATGCGAGCAGAAAGGCTTCCATAAAGAACGAGAGTTAAATATCACAGTTTTATTTGTTCAAACCTCCGATGAACCACAAATCACAAGTGTGCGTGTTCTCAGTTCAACAATGGGAGGATCCCACTGGTCCCATTGCCTTTAGAATTTTTCCTTTTTTTTGCATTCAAATTATCTTCAGCAAGTCTGCTTGACACTTATTTGTAAGAATGTTTCTTGCCTTCATTTGCATTTCCAATTGATTCTGCGTCCTCGTCGCCTTCTGTTCATTTTGTCTTTTGGTGTTTTCATCATCGTCATCACTTTATAATTTCCTCCTTCGTCCCCTTTTCCCTTTTCATTCTTTCCAATCACATCCTCGATCTTCCTCTTACTCATTATGCAACACAGAATGTACTGTATTTATAATATAATTATATAAAAAAAATTCATGCCCCAAGCTAGTATGAATACGTTTGAGCCCATCAAAAAAAAAAAAAAAATCTTTTTTGTACATCTCTTCTTGCAGAATCACTGAGGTTTTTAAAGTTCACAGATTGAGAGATGGAAGAGAGGGCATTTGATGGAAACGCTTCTTAGGGCCACATGGCTCTGACACTGGGGGCGGAGGATCTCCCACCACAATCTAGTTGTTCAAACATTTTATTCATCATTTGCCCTGTAAAACGTGGAGTCATCTCTGTTCACTGGCAGTGTTAGTGTGCTTCTGATAGTAAGGCCACAGAGGAGGAAAACGGCCGCTCAGTGCTTTGATAGAATAGGGTCAGGGGGTTAAGGGTTAGATAAGAGCATTAAGATGAGAGTGTGCTTAGTTGGGGCAAAGATCCCCAATCTTGCGTCAACAACAAATTATTGATACCTTGTTTTGAAATGTTAAAAACATGTTTTCAAACAACTTCAGTCCAAGTCAGCACATCCTCGGATCTACTCCCGCAGACTTCGGTCTGCCTCCAGCTGCGCGACTGTACGGCAGCCCGGGATACATGAATAGACAACTAATTGCAAATGAGCAATTAGCTGAGGCATCAAGCTGGCACTAAGCCAGGCCTCCAACCTGTAACAACTCCCAGTGAGGAGCACCGAGGTACATCAAAATCTGATTCGCCGGTGATTCTTCGCGACGCATTTCCCCAAGTACTGCAGCTAGAGGGGAAATGAGTCAGGGTTTAGCTTCCATTAGAGTGGTTTGTGGCTGGTGCGAATCTCTGGTGAAGGATGTAATGTTTTAAAGCTCGAGTTTGAAATATTTTTTTTGCAGATTTCTGCCCTCCGGGTGCTCCGTCGAACACAGTCGCAGAGCACAATGTGGACTGCAGCTGTGTCGCACTTCGTCATTTGTAAATTTGAGCAATGAAAGGAAAGAAACGCACGCCCGCCAGAGGTCAGACATAGATGTGTTTTAACACAGGTCCTGATGTTGATCACGCAATGTGATATGGATCATAGACACAAAGGAGTGACCTCTTGCCCACTGCCGCATGCTCCGTGACCCAAACGTAAATCGATCCTTTGCAAAATGAGTCCTTCCAAATTTCTTAATGTCGAAACGGGACCAGTGTCCCAAAACAATTCATTATGGAAAAAACTAATTGTGAATAATAGCAGCAGTATCATTTTTAGTTTATATTCCCTTGTCGTGAAAGCGCGGAGAACGCACATCCCCAGATCAAAAGAACACAATGTTATATGGAGAGGAGTGTCCACATACTTTTGACCACGCGGTGTCATTCTAGTGTCGAAGCGATGTTCGGTCAAAGATGTGGGGTTTTTTTGCGATTCAAATTTGGGCTTGATTGGATCCTAATCATGGCTGATGATGTCCTTTTTGTCCTCTGGGCTGGTATACACGCCTGTGGCTTTCACTTGTTGTAGTAATTGTCCATTTCAGCAAGTGATGCCTTTCTAATCAAATCTCTTTCTCTGCCCGCATCAGTTTCCTGCTGGCTGTTTGTCCAAATCCCCCTCTTAGCTTCCCCACTTAGATATTTGCTGAAAGCCTCAACAAGCACGGCCAGGGTTCAATTATAGGAGCCGTCTGCCTCCTCCGTCTTTTACGCCGCCTCACCACGCCAGTCACAACGTGTGCACAAAAACACGGGGTGGAAAAAGAAGAACAACACACACACACACACACACACACACACACACACACACGAGCGCGTACACATCACTTCTTGTCGAGCCATCGTCGCAACTGCCGCCCATTTATAACTTGGCAGTTGGGGGAGACACCTGCCACTCACTCTGGCAAACACAAGGAGAAAGTAACAGAGCAGGGAATAGAAGGACGGGAGAGGAGCCGGTGGGGGGAGGGGGGGGGGTATCACACTCAAAGGGAATGAGGAGCTCTTACAACATGAAAGCAGAGGCAAGGGGAGAGAGGCACAGCGTGGCGGTGTGGGAGGGAAAAGGAGCAGAGCGAGCGAGCCTATAGATGGGGAGAAAAAAAAAAAAGGGTGATGGGGATGACAGCGAAGCGAAGACCATTATTCAGGCAGGTGTTCAAATGTCTGTCGGCTTGGCGCAGGGCGCGACTGTGACTCCGGGTGAATTGCCAACCAGTTCCACGACTTTCCGCGCGAGGTGAGTCACATAAACACACGCGGTGGCATTAGGCTTGGGACCCACGCAGAGGGGAAACATTTGGTCACACCGAAAGAAGGCATTTTTTGTATCGTCAATTGTGCAGACGTCCGCGTGCAGACAGCACTGATTAAGCATAAGTGTCGGGACCTACGCTGGAGAAGGAAAAACAAAAGACGCAAGAGCAAGCCAGGGAGTGAAAGAGGGAGAAAAAGTGAGGGTGGAATGTGGACAATTAGTTGTAGGCAGAGAGTGAGACAAGGGCGCAGGACGGACAACGGAGCTCAGCCACTCAATGCAGATGCTGCTCCCCGCTTGTTGGTGGTTGATTTAGCTTAGCATAATCCCAAAGATCATTTAGCATTGCTCATTCAAATGGTGATAAATCTCTGGCAGAGTTAATGAGAGATTTAAACGGCGTCATTGCCTCAAAGACACAGCTGAAATATCGCCGCGCTATATAATCCTCCCCTCGCATGGAATAAAGTACATAACCATGACATCCATCTTCATACTGGAGACAAATCAGGTCAATACTGCCGGCTCGGCGCCGCCGACTCGCTGTGGCCTAGGAGTTTCTAATTTGTGGTCTTTAAAGTTTCTTGTATTTACAGTTCCACTTGCGTGGCCCCCGAACAAAAGAGTCAAACAAAGCTTGACAAGCAAGTGACAACATGTCTTCCTGTAACCGACGTGATCATCTGATCCCTGATCTGTGATCCTGTGTGAATGTTGACGGAAGATTTTGGACGTAATGTCTGTGGGATTTGGCTCGAAGAACAAAACCACCACGAGTTTACACATTGAATCCTATTAGAATAATCCTCTAAATATGTTTTTTTTCCCCTTCTTTTCAGATTTTCCCATGGCGACGCTGTGCGATCTTGGAGCCCCGTGATTGTTTCTGCTTTACTTGAGTGAAGCAATTAAATGAACATGAGAAGAAATGTTGTCTTATTGACTTCAAATGGAGTGGAACCGATTCATTGAGTGTGTTGTTTGAACTTAAAATGACCACAAAAGGAAAGAAACGGTTCACAGCTTCTTCAATGTGAACACGTTTCTGAATGTTAACTTGAATGCCCTTTGGTTTTTCTGGCTAGTGGTAAGACAAAACAATACGTTTAAATACATTCAGCTGCAGGAAATTGTTTTTTTTAAATCCTAAATCAAACAAGTTTTCGAAAAGACACACCGCGAGCTTTGATTGAATTAGAGCCCCCGCATCATGAACGTTTCGAGCGAGCAAAGCCACCAAACTGACGTCATCCCTCTTTACAAGCTCCATGTTTGGTTGACATCCGTCTTCTACGGTTTCCCGAAAAGACATAATCACTGACTGCAAGGACTTTCAGCAGCTGACTCTCAAATTGATGTTGACGTGTCCTCCAGCACGCCACCCGTTGCACTTGTTTTTAAGATCTGTCCTTGCTTTCACAGATGCAGTGTCAAAAATGCAAAGAAGTGCCCCCAGTGAAGGACTACCACATCCCAGCAAGTGCACCATTGGCCTCATCAGGCGGGAGCCTGGCAACCTGCAAAGTGGAAAGGAATGGAGAAACTAGTCAGAGGCGGTGGGCTCTTCCAGCCCAGGATCTCCAGCGGAGCGCTGTGGCCTGCCTCCTGTCCAGCGGGGGAGCAAAGTGCCTCCAGTGGAAAGGACAAATCAATGTCCATCATCACGAGGCCCCCTTAAGGGGCAACTCTCCCGTTTAACAAATCTGAGAGGATGTGCTCAAAAAGCTATTTTTTTTTCTCTCCAAGGAATCTAGGTATCTCATAATTGGCGTGGTCTGATGGTCTGCTGCGGCCTGCTCGGCCCCTGGTCCGACGCTGTGCTCAGCACGCGACGCACTGGAGCATTAAAAAAAATACACACATTTGACTTCCGACACGGGTGAGCGTATATACGTATGTGTGTGTGTGTGTGTGGGACAGAGAGGGGAGGCAGAGACATTGACAGCGAGAGAGAGAGAGAGAGAGAGAGAGAGAAATGTGCAAAAATAACCTCTACCCTCTTTGCATGCAGTAATTGGGTCATTTGAAAGGCTAAGCCTATCTCAACACTAATCAAGCTCTAATTATACTCTGAAAAACTTTGCCCACCCCTCCCCTCCCATATACACATGGACTCTCCACATGCATAATCAGATGATGCAGGTCACAGCTTTCCCTATTTAACTCCTGCCTATTAGTGGAGGCAGGATGTGAGCAGGCGTGTTCCTGCTGCTGCCGCCGCCGCCGCCGCTGCTCTCCGTCTCAGTCCTGCCTCGCTGCGACCACAACGATAACGCAGACCGACAGGGGGACATGTGGCACCTCCTCCACAGGTATCAAAGACTAACGCATTCCAAGGCACGCGGGGACACAGAAGGGCGAGACCCGTGCACACGGAAGCAACACAGGAACGTGCTGGTCACTGTACTCCGGGCATGAAAATGGAAGACAATATACAGTATATATATATATATATATATATATATATATATATATATATATATATATATATATATATATATATATATCAGCTGCAAATTTTGAAGAGAACTGTGAACTGTGACCCCCTCCTCCAAAACTGGGCATTGTGGCTGTTGGGCACGACTCCCATTTTATTGGAATTCGGCACGCTGGCACGCTCGATTCGAGCCCCCGCACAATTTTTGTGGATTTTTGGTTTTTGCACTGCAGATATCAAGACTTTGAGGTTTGCACCACATAGAGGAAAGATACCAACAAAAAAAAAAAAATAGCCGTATAGGTACACTGGCGAACAGGAGTACAGAAAAAGTCATTACATACTGGAAACTATAATAAATACACTATTCCAAACAATAGCACACACACACACACACACACACTAACACACATACCGTATGTAGCCCCAGCGGAGCACATACACACCAATCACAGGAATTTCACAGTTGACTGACCCTGATCTGGCGGAAGACAGCTGTGTCTGCTGAGATGATGTATGGATGTGCATGTGCAGTTTTAACATCTGTGTGTGTGTGTGCACGTGCGTGTGTGTGCACACTCCACAGCATATGTGGCTGCGGTGCTGGTCGCCCTCCTCTTGTCTTGCCATCTCTGGATCTGGAATGCTCTTTGTCAGAAATCCTCAGCGGAGAGCAGCGAGAAATGAGCCCGTCCGCCGGGCCGCCGAGGGGAGGACAAGAACGGGCAGCATGGGGGCGCGCCGGCTCTCCTCTTAATAGCTGTTTGTCCAATTCCCCCAACACAAGGGAAATCTCACTTCCTCTTCTTGTGACTAAATCATTCCCTGCTCTCCAATCTCCAGCGCAGGTATGAATCACCCTTTGTCACCCTCCTCCGCTCACCCCTCCCTGGTTGTTCCCTCCGCTCCCCGTCTGTCTCTGTGACAAAGACGGTTAACGGTACATCAGGACTCATTATTGCGTTCGTCTTCTAAGAGCAGCGAGTGTCTGCGCTCTTGCACGTCATTTCCTCAGTGTTTGTTTCTTGGAGGAATCTCAGAGTGAGAAACTTTCCCCCCCCCCCCCCCCCCCCCGTCATGCTCGGCGAGTGCACTCCCAAATCGGACACGCGCGGACCCAAGAGGAGGGAGAAGAAAAAAGGCGGAGAAGGAGGCAGCAGGCGGACGAGATGAAGGGATGCGAATCCAAATATCCAGAACGACAAGCGGAGTGAGAGATTTCAGTGCAGCGAAATGTCCGAGGGATCATCTGTCAGCGCGCGGCGTTTTATCCGATAGCGCGCTGCTACTGCACACTCGCCTTTGACTGAGCCAATCGCAGGCCGGCACTGGCCTTTTCCTTCCCTGGCCAGATTGGCCAAAGCGAGAGGGGGAGACCGGCATCGGTTTTCTCATTAAACAGCCTCCCCATGGAGAAGGATTTTAAGCGCTAAAGAACTGCCAGCGCTTGATGTGATCAGTTTAGTTCCAAAGTGAGTTATCCAGCAACTGACAAATGTGAGACCTACAGCACCAAAGTGATTCATGACTTGAGCGCTCAGCTACATACACAATACATTGCATTAGTCGTTGAAAGCGTTGGATCGGACGCCTCCGTCTAAATCCAGGGTGTCGACGCAAACTGCTTTTTTCCGACAGCGCTCAACTGACGGCAAATTCCACCGCTTCTCACAACACGCGCCGTTAGCAGGATATCGGCGCGGCAAAGCGTTACGCGTCCCCCTCCCGGGGGGCCCGCTCTTTTCTCACTCGACGTAGTCCGCCGCCGCGCCACGGGACGGGCAAACGCGTCCAGGTGGAATGGCAGAGGAATAGTGCGGGGAAGACACCCATCAGAAAATATGAGGCGGGCAGTGGGAAGCGAGATGAAGGATGTACGAGGGGAGAGCAGCGGGAGGCGTCACAGCCTTCCTCCATCAGCTGAAGAGAGACGGATGAGAGGGTGTCGGGTAAACTCCCTCAATCAGTCACGGGATCGAGCCAACCTGAAGGCTGCTGGTTGAACTCCGCCATCAGTCATGACGCCGGGCCTCTGCGAAGGTCGGAATCATCCGGCAATGTCTCGTCCGTCTCTCCTCCTGCCCTCCACTTTCTTGCTTCCTTCTAGTTTTTACGCAGATCCCTTGTGTTTCCTCCGTGGCTCCTGCAAGTTCGCGTCCAGCCGCCGCCTCTTGATTTTGATCATCAATCCGTCGGCACCTCTCAATTGAAGGCGCTCTGCATCCCGATGGTGAAATACACCAGTACAAGAGTGTGGGATACTCTCAATACTTTCTCAGCGCCCCTTTGGGAAGTTTGTCCGCAGGCTGCTCCTCTGCAGAGGACGGCAGCTGTCCAGTCTCGATTCCCCGCAGTGACAGTGAACTTTGGCTAGATGCTCAGCAACAGACCGTCCTCACTTAATATGCTGCTTACCTCTAGAGGTGAGGGGAGGCAGAGCAGAAAGAGGACTTCTGCCTTGCTGCATCTGATTTGTCCGTTGCAGTTTAGTAACTTTAAGGAAGCAACAGTCCTCGAGCACATTCACTTTGTGCCGCAATTGACTATGATATTCCTTTTTTTCAATATTTCATTTTTCACACAACTACTTCTGACAACTTGGACGTTTATCATATCTCAACCCCCTCTATGATGTCAGGCCTTTTTTTTTTTTCCCAGCCCACCTTTGACTGTGACCAATGGGTGCACTCCACACCTAGCGCGCTGCGCCTGTTGGGCACGGCTCCCGTTTCATTGGAATTCGGCACGCCGGCGCGGTCGGAGTGAGCTCAGCCGTTTTCATTTGCCTCCGTTTTGCCTCCCTACGCAGATTACACCGATGGAACATTCACAGTTTTTTTTGGGGGGGGGGGGATTCTCTGCTTTGTACTGACGATCTCAAATGTGACTTCATTGAGGTCTGCACCAAATAGATGGAAGATGAAAAAAAATAACCATAAAATGTTGGTACACTGGCACATTGAAACTTAAAAAGAACAAATAATTATCTTTTTAAGTTATTATTTTTTAGTAAAGTATGAGAGGGATTAAAAAACTCAAATAGTTCATTATGTACCATATTCTGTGCTATGACAATAGACTTACAGTTGACTTTGTTGCTACTGTTGGTTATTACTATTTGTTTTTCTGGTTTTGGTAAAAATTTGGATTAAATGAGAATTGTTCAGGATCACTCGAAGACTGTCAGTTGTTTTTTTCAGGTGCTTCAAACATCACAAAAGGAAATTTGATTTGATTTGGCCACAGAGGTTTCAGAGATGGATATATCAAATGGCTGGATACCAACAACGGGCACATAGGAAAACATTTGTTGTCCGGTTTGGGTGCAACAACTCTTTAAGATGTAGGTCAGAGTCGTGGGTTTTGGTTTCACCGGGTCTCATTTGTCCAAGTGTCGAGAGGAAGTGCGAGCTTCCTGAGAGGCTTAACTCAGGGTAAAAAAAAAAATCTTTTTACACGCAATACATGCACACACAAGGACAAGGCTTCTTCGACAAGAGACATCTGATGTGGGATTTTGAATTAAATGAGACCGTTTTAATTGAGACGGCGTGACTTCACTCTCTCCCTCACCGGCAGTGAGCGATATACACGTACCCGGAGCAGAGAGCGTCCCCGACCTTTTCAGCACCGCGGCAACTGCCCTCATCACAGCTCCAGAGGTGATTTGATTCTCTTACTCAAAGCCACGCGTTGCACACAAACACACCTTCCAATGAATGAACGAACCCACACTAAAGTGCACACATTAACTACACTGGAGTTTAACACCTCGAAACGAGGGGCAACCCGCGGTGCCATCACCCATTGGTTTATGAACTGCCGCTGTGAAGCTGCGAGCTCAGTGTCGTGACGAGCGCCATCTTGGGTTGTTTTTTTTGAAACCAGGAGTGAAGCCCATGTGGAGGAGGGGGTGGTGGGGCTCGTCCGCTGCACGTCCACCTGCAACCACGCCCCGGTCGGACGGTACTAGCTGTTAAATCGCGCTGCATCCACGCCCCAATGCAAACGGTGCTTTATCATCTATTTCACTCGAAATGAGCCGAAGTGAACCAAAATGAACATCGCGCTGCATTGAAGCATATTTGAATCAAGCGACTGAGACCGTCAACGCCTCGGGAAAACGTTCGCTGGCGTTATGAATCAAGTGAGAAGTAGAGTCATTTTCACATAGACTTCTTTTTGAATACGGTCCACCCACGTTCACACGCTTAGACGTGTGCATTTTTTTGCCGTGCCAAACTTTTACTATCTGCATAGTATCACAAACGCATCCCCAACACACACACACAACACAACACACACACACACACACACACCCACCAAAAACTCACACAAATGCGCACACCTTCCGGAAATGAATTATGAATGCATATCTCCGACTCCATCCTCGCTATGTCCATCCACTCAGTCCACCGCCAGCTTGACTACATACTCCTCTCAATTTCTCACCCATTTTGTAACCACCTTCATCTGACCCCTCTCTTCACTCTGTTTCCACTCCTCTTCTCCATCTCCCCCCCCCTCCCCCCCCCCCCCTTCTCACTACCAAACCCAACCCCCCCAGCTACGAGTCTGAATTGGGCTTGACCCTTGTGTGAATGTGTGAATTCTGATGCTTCATCTGTGAAGTGCTGTATTTCAGTTGGCATACAGCAAAACACTGCGTCACATAAACATTTGTTCCGATTTTGGTCTCATGAATATTACCTGCAGGCAGCAAGTGCGTACTGTACGCTGCACTAAGATGTCAATCAAATGTCTCTGTTGTAATTGCAAATGACTGACAACAGCTGTGCCCTGTAATCGCCTACATTAACATTTACAGTGAGTGATAACAGAGAAATTTACAGGCGACAGGAATTTGGCAGTTGTAACTCTACTGCACCATCATTACATTTCAAAGTCTCCGATTCCTTGTCCAAACTAAAACAAGAGACCTGAGGTTTTATATTTAACCTCTCTGGAGCAGCTTGGTGTGGATGAGAGCGGATAACCAATTAATTTAGTAATTTCAGTAACATTCTGATTTTTTACATTTTACTACTTCTGATATTTTATGAGAAAAAAACAACAACCACAATTCAGTAATTGTGAGATAAATCAACAATTAGTTGTACTTGTATGGACAAGACCCAAAGCAGAGAAACCAAAACGATGGTGTACAGCTGCTTTGTGTAAAAATGAAAGGAAATAGAAAAAAGAAGAAAAAAAAAACATGCTCAGTAGGATGACAGAAAAAGAGCTCAATTTTCATATTGAAGCTCAGGTATTGGCACCGTTATCGGAACATCTCAAACAACATAGAACCTTACTGAGAAGAATAACTGAGAAATGATGGAACCGACCAAAGGCTAATGTCGGTATTTGTGTTTGTGTACGTGTGTGTGTGTGTGTGTGTGTGTGTGAGTGTGTGTGTGTGTGTATGTGTGTGTGAGAGTGTGTGTGTGTTTGTGTGTGTGAGTGTGTGTGTGAGTGTGTGTGTGTGTGTATGTGTGTGTGAGAGTGTGTGTGTGTTTGTGTGTGTGAGTGTGTGTGTGTGTGTGTGTGTGTGTGTGTGTGTGTGTGAGTGTGAGTGTGTGTGTGTGTGTGTGTGTGTGTTTGTGTGTGTGTGTGTGTGTGTGTGTGTGTGTGTGTGTGTGAGTGTCATGAGAGCGACAGAGACGGAAAGAGACAGAGAGCTCGTTGACATTTCCCCGCCAACTAGCAGAGGGCTGGTGGGCAATGCCAACAGCATATTGTACATTATTTTCTCTGCGTTTCTGTGTGTGCATATGCATTTAACAAATGCTACTTTCTCCTGGCAGGCCTGTAGACACACACACACACACAAACACACACACACACACACACACGCACACACACACACACACACACAAATGCACAGGGCTGTTTCAATTATTCTCTGCTGTCGGGTTTTGCATGATGGTAAAGTGTCCCATTGCACTGAGGCAAACTGTACGCCAGCAATTTTCCCACCCCCTTAGACACACACGCACACACACCGACATTTATCTCCCTCTCCCCTTTTATCTGTTTATCTGTCTTTCTTCAATTAGGGCCCATATGGTAGAAGGCCCCCAGCTCTCCGTGTGCCCCTTTGAAGTGAAGTAGATTAAAAAAACAAATGTTTGGAAAACCATAAATGAGCAGTTGCAGAGCTCACAATAGGGGAACGCACGCACGCACTCACACACACACACACACACAGAGAAACACCATAATCAACATGCATAGAATCAGACAGAGAAATGATCAGACATGTTCACTGAAACACACGGATCCCAGAGCAGACATGAATGAATTCTTCCGTGTGCATATAAATACAGTAAATGCACCAACATTCAGTCATCGTATTAATATTTGATCCTCTATTCCATTTGACCGCTACCATGTACAGTATGACGCATGTGTAGTAATAGAAAAAAATAAATATATATATATATATACGTCAGGGACGGCTGAATGTGCTTCCAGAAGAAAGAAAATATCTAAGTTATGCTGCATTCAAGAAAAATCATTCCCTGCTGAATGTAGAGCAGGATTGGGAAATTGGATTTTGAAGCCATTTTGTCCACTTCTTTAACTGTCCTCAATGTATTCACCGCTCATGGATTAGTCACCTGTAGTGCGTTTCATTATCTGTCTCTCTCTGATTTCCCCTTACAAAACACACACACACACACACACACACACACACACAGCCATACAAGTGCACAAGCGGCTTCCTGCTGTGTTCAGCGGCTATTTACATCCCATCCCATTAGACCTTGGGGTCGCCCTCACAACATTCAACATCCATATAATTAAAAACAACAATGCATCTCGGCTGGGGGGTTGAGACAAACATGCAGTGCACCCACGAACAGGTACACACACACACACACACACACACACACACACACACACACACACACACACACATGCGCGTTAGCATGAAGTATTATGATTGTCACCGCCAGTTTTTGTGTTTTCATACAGTTTGTGTGTTTTTGCGACATGCTCATCAAGTTGTGTGGTGTTGAAATTGTGTGTCATTTAGGTGAAAATGGTTGTCAAAGGCGTTTGCTCGAGCCCCGTCACCTGGGGCGCTCCAGTTTAAGATAAGGCTAAATAATAAACGAATGGAAAATCCTTGCAGTTTTATCCCTAAGTGTCATTGGCCTCCGGTAATTATTGTAGTAACCATAAAGGTGGAGATTTACCACCCAAAATAAAGAGCGGGACAAAGCCTATATGTTACATGTGTAACACAGCTGGACGTGGAAATACAAGTGTTCAATTCCTTTAAAACCAGTTTTACATACATAGTTTTTCCATGTAATGAGGGATTATTACCAAGATTTCTGCTGTGCTACTTATCGGTGAGTGCGACATTGCTAGAATAATATTACCCTGAGAAAAATGGACAAACTTTAAAAAAAAAACAACAACTCACGAGGAGTTGTGATAAGCGATTAACAGGAATCGTTTAAACTCCCACGGGAAGCAAATAGGTGCAGTGCACGCCCTGAAGATGTTACACTGAAGAGCCACAAAGAAACGGATTTGCTTCTGTAAACGAGTGAACAGACGACAGCCCCCGAAGCTTCAAATCCGAGAGCAACATGTCTGCGGCGCCGGATCCGACATGAATCCAGGAGCAGAGGCTGTCCGAGGGTTGTTGCTCCTTTTAGTCCCCGGAGGCTAAACTGTTTGTTGGGTTCCAGGGGATTTGCTTTTCACGCCCGTCGTCTGTTTGCCCTGGTCTCTCCAATGAAACAGTCCGAGCGAAAACCAAAATGCACCGCTGCAAACCACACACCTGGTCACGATGGCCATTTTGCAACAGCATCAGCGCTGTCAGCTGTCGGCGCAGGCGTGAAGTCAGACTGTTCGAATGAGAACGACCGGGAAGACCGAGTCACGCCGGCCCGCTCCGTCCGACAGGACCGACTTCTGCTCACTGACTATATTTACACGCGCGAAAGATCAGTGCGAGGAGTCGGTCCTACGCCACGGAAACAGACGGCGTGTTTGGATGAACTCAGTTACTCTCGTTACTGCACCAGCAGTGAATGCACGGCGCTGCAAACACTTACTGTCAGTAGCGGCTTCACCTTGTCGTCGCGCCAACATAAGACAGCCCTCGAATTACTTTTCATTATTGACGGGCTTTTTATTTTTCATTCGTAGTGTTTTTCTGTAAATAAGCATCAATCTGACAATCCTGTTTACACACGGCGTGTGCCTTCCCTGCCCGGTGTACATGAATGGTCACGTGGCATCCTTTTTTTTATCAGGTGTGTTAATATGGATGTGGATCAAAACTGACAGAGATGGTTTTTGTTTTCATTTTAAAATGAAATGCAGTAATGTGGACGCAGCCTTAGAATCCTCCAAAAAAGAGTTCACAGAGTCAGGTTTTTGAAAAAAAAAAATGAATATGAAAGGAAATAGATATATAATACATGATTGAAGCATTTGCTTTTAGTTGTACTGGGAACTATTTCCCTACTTTCCCTGCGATGGGTAAATGTCATGTCTGCCTCGAACAGTTGAGCCTGACGTTTTTTAATTTCTTATTATTTTTTTTATTGCTGTGTTAGGAAAAAGAAGCTTTCAATGTGGCATTATCCCTAAATGCATTGACGTAGAAAGTCGACAAAGCCCGTGGAGAGTGGCCTAGGTGAGATGCGGACGTCCTTCACATCTTTGGCCGATGCAACGTGTCATTTTTACGCCGAAACATGGTGTCTCCCATTAGAACCCACACTGCACATGTCTAATGCCTGTTCTCCAGCGCGAGAGGCCGCAAAGTGTGAGTTCTCGCCATAGAGCGAATAAGGTTCAATCAGATCTTTTGAGCCCTCGTGTGATATCACGGTGGTATATACAATTATTTTTCCAGCACCAGAATGGGAACCAGCCCACTGTAGTTCAAAACCTCTTATGGTGGAGATACACAATAGCCTATATAATCATAGCGTTAATATACTGTGCTATTCTCAACCGCCTTGTTATTCACAATTCATGTTTCTAGAACATCGTCATTTCCAATGCACTGCAAATAAGTGCACAGTCTCTCTCCAATTTTAGTTTTACATGTATGTGGAAGAATTGATATGCATTGCAATATTCTCTGCCACCTCACCAGGTATTTCTTTACAAATTGATATTTAAAATCTCTTCTTTTCAGTGCAAATGACAGTTAATGTGTACAAGCCTCGACCATGATAAAATATAACTATTGCACTGTTCTCTGCAACTTTTTTGTACACAGTATAACAGTACAGTTTATGCGAGACTGTGAACAGTATGCATACCTGTGTCCTTACCATCCTGTGCCTTTGCTAATCACGATCTCGCTTCACGCTCAGTTTGGTGAATCGCCGCGTTTCCTTTTTTTTTCAAATTTATTCTGGCCTTTTCAGCTCCACCCCCTTTTTCTCTCTTTCTATTCGCCGTCTCGTCTATTAAATCTCCTCTTCCTCGCTCGCATCCTTTCACATTGCATCTCCTCCCTCCTGGGCTTGGGTGACTGAGGCCTGTGATCTACTCTAACTCATGCAGGACGTCCTACGTCATCGGGCTTCAGAGTTTAGGGGTCACCGGCCGCTCGTGTCCCACAGACTTTTCATTGACTCCAAGCTGAGATAGTCATTTAGCTACCCTGCGGCAAAATAAGCATCTACATGTAAAATTGTGGCCCCCTTCAAATAATAATTAAAAACATCAATATTATAACATTGTACAAGATAATAATGGCCTCTGTTTATATATCACCTTCGTCAAGGCATTCCAAAGTAAAGGCGTCGCGACAGCAAATGGGCCTATCGCCCTCTTTACACAAATTCATTTTTTTTTTCTTCAAAAAGCTGAACATCATGTGGTTACACGGCGTGCGCGGCAATACACTTTACTCCGAACAGCAGAGCTGCTCTTACGGAGATCCTAAAATACTGCACAGAGGGTTTTCTGCCTACCAGGCGGGATGGGCCTGACTGAATAATAGGCAATCCATTATGGATGAGAAGTTGACCAAGTTCTCCGTCTATCTTCCTCTCCTTCTCCATCTCTCTCCGTCTCTCTTTTTTTTCCCCCTCCCCGCTCCGCTTTCTCCTCATTTCCTCCGCGCGCCTCTCTCACTGTGACACCGTGTCGCTGCTTTGAGGCACATGTTCTGGAAGAAGACGACGACTGCCATCCTCCCCTGAGCCTCTTAGCTGCCTCTGGAAGAGAGCCGCTTTGCTTTCGTGGGCTTCTCAAAATCTCCTGGAGACGTTCTCTCTCCCTCTCCTCTCCCTCTTCACATAAAAAAAAAAAAGAAAAAAAAAAAGTCTGATTAGAGGACGAGGGATGTAAAAAAAAAAAAAGGGAGAGAGAGGGAACGGGGGCCGAGGCAGACTCGAGGAACGGAGCAAACACCCATAGATTCACTAGGATGTAGAAGGAGAAACTGTGTAAATGGGGAGCGACACCCTGGGGTGCGATAATTTGGCGACTGTTTATGCTCCCTTGCTCTTTGGTTTGGTCATTACCCGTCCAGAAATGTTTGAATCACTGCATCCGAAACACAGCGAGCGATTAAGTACAGCGGGTAAGAGCTTTTACACAGTTGTAAAAAAAAAAAAGAAAAGAAAAAAGCATTATTGCCTCCACTCTTTGCATTGGTGAAACAGCACCACTGAATAGTTGGGATGTGTTTAATTGAATTTTTCGATTCATTTATTGCCACTCAAACATTTGTCACGATTATGACAAAGCAGCGCTGCGTGATTTACCATGTGTGGCGGCGTGCGGGATGCGGAGCGGTGCGGCTCCGTGTCGTTTCGTCTGCAACAGCTGCGTTGGCTGTCCGCGAGCTGCAGAGATGCCTTCCCCCACCGCGCGCCACTCCCAGTGTTGCACAGGCCCCCCCCGTGGCGCTCCTCGGGGAAGTTTATTGTGCAAATCAAAAGAGAGCACTGAGCATATTCCGACGTGGAGGGGACTGGGAATAATAGCCGGGCGAGCATCCGCAGCCTCTCTCTGCTCTTTTTGCGTGACGGTATTTGAGACTGACTCCACCTTGTTGTCGAGGCGGAGACAGAAAAGGGGGCAGGCAGAGGTGGAAAAGACTCTTTCTTCTTCATACGGCGGCTTTTTCGCCCCTTCCTGGGTTTAAATCCCTGAGTTGAACAAACATGCATATGCTGGTCGGGGCCAGTTCGGCGACAGAGAGGGCGAGAGCAAAATCAGTGAGGAAAAGATTTGCTACAGAGGATGAGGAAAAGGCTGGTGAAAGGAGAGGGTTTAAAAGAGCAAAGCAGCCAAGATGACTTATTGCCAGACATCAAGATCGTCCTTGTTAGTGTGACTGCTGTGCAGGAGTCTGCTGGGATCCACATTTCGTGGCACCCTGGGACACTCTCCGTCTTTCCATCACTCCATCTCAGTCCAAAACAATGCTGGCGCTTGGAATGAAAGCGATAATTTTACGGGGGAAAACAAAGATTTGAAATTGTTATTGCCTTATTGTTATTGCCATTGTGGTTCAGTTTGATCCAACCTCATCTGTCTCTCAGCTGTAAACCACATCAATAGTCTCTCTCTCTCTCTCTCTCTCTCAGAACTCTCCGCGTACGGCGAACGCCTGCGAGGACATCAGCTGAAATATTTAACACTGCACTCCCTGAAAACTCACTCAGCACAAGCGGCACCGTGTTAGCTGCATTAACCGCACCCCAAAAACCCATGCCGATGCCATCTCCTCTGCGCCGCGCTCGCTCGCCCGCCCGCCGTAACTAATTGGCGTCCTCGGAGACTTGTGAGGTCACAGCCCGATTTAGAAGGAATTACTGTGTTGTGACTGGATGCAGCAAAACATTACAACACTCATTTGACACACAGGGCACATCCAAGCTAAACATAATGAGCATCCATTGAGCGAAAAAAAATATGTGCTTGAGTAGAATGTAAACGAAAAAAAACCAGAGACTCTGGTCGCAGCTGGACACTGCTGCTGGATGAAATTAATAACCGCTTATCGGGCCGTTTTGCACTTGTGTACTGTGGCAACTGAAATTGTGTTTTTTTTTTCATGGAAATCAACATGGAAATTACATTTCAAAAATCCAATGTGTCTCCATTTACGGCTGCCATACACCAAAGATGTCACTCTGTGTCAAATCCAGCACAGCATTAGGTTAATGCCACCGCTGGCCTACAGATATTTGGTTTTACACTGCGGTATATGCCCAGCGCCGTCCCTGCGCAGCCTTATGGGAAAAAGTCCTTAAAAAATGATCAGCTGGACGCCCTCGTTAGCTCAGTATCTGTCTGATGTCTGCAATCACATGTAGAATGGGAATCTAAAAATCAGGACCTTTGGTAACTCGAAGAATCGTACACATGAGCCAGCAGCGACCGACAGAGATGTAACAACCAAAAAAAAATTGAATCGAGGCCGACACGTGCACGTGCACAAATATGAACACAAATTTGCACATTACACACCAGATTATTCTCTTTTTGGTTACCCTCGCAAGTCTGCGTTTGTGTGTGTGTGTGTGTGTGTGTGTGTGTGTGTGTGTGTGCACTGCTGTTTGACTGACAGCTGAAGTAATTATAGTTCCACAGTGGCAGTAACCCCCGTGCAACCTCTCAGGCTGAGTCCTCACAACCCAGCACCGATGAACCCCCAGCAAGTGAGGCTGATGCCAAAACGTCTGCCTCCCGCCTCCTGAAAGTACAGCACAACTCCTGAGTGTCCGGAGGAGTGGAGAGACAGACAGAACGAGGAGGACGGAGAAAGAAGATTACACTGACCAACCAGAAGGAGGGGGGGGGGGGGGGTCAAAAGAGAGAGGAGGAGATGAGGATTACCAGGAAGAAAATGATTTAGGCCAGTGGAAAGAGGAAGGAGGGGGAGAGTGACGACCGTGCGCTGCAGTGTTAACAGGCACAGGACCAAAATAAACTTGCAAGACTGAGCAGAGGTGAAAAGAGGCAGCTTTTCTTTTTTTAAAAGAGCGCGAGGAGGTGGTGAAGGAGGAGCGATGCTGGGGGAGAGGGAAAAAATAGTAATTGATAGAAGTCAGCGTGGTAGGGAACAAAGAAAACAGAGAAACGACAAGGAGCACAAGAGCAGGTTGCACCAGAAATGTGTCCATGCATTTCGAAGTTTACATAGAGTCCTAGTAGTTTACTAAATCACTACTATTCCTGCCATCACAACCCAGTGTTACTGCCGTTCACCCACATGTCACCCGCTGCGGGACGAATGAAGGACTATCTTATCTTTTTGTTTGTTAGCAGTGGATGAAATATTGGTGTGCCGTAAAACAGGATTTCAACCAAATTCGATGCGATCGCTGCTTTATGCGCAAATAAGCGACTGCTTTTGCCCCATTATTCTCGATGTCAGTGTTGTGCTAACAGCGCGCTGCTCTGCCGCCACGTGGCCAAACAACTGATTCATTTTGGCTTAAGACAGGAGGTGTGGACAGGAAAGCTTGAGCTGCAGCATGACTCCCAGGAGAAACTTTTTTTTAAAGGTCCGAACAGGCATTGTACGTACAAAAGTGAGTTTCATAACGGTCCCTTTGTAAAAGTAATTGGCCTTATGTAAGGAGAAACCCCGTGTGGTGCAGAGTTAACAGGGGTTCGTGCGGGTTTTAGCGGCTCATCCGTGGCATATCTCCGACCACTGGTCGGGGCACCTGATGCTCCTCCGGGTCATGGGAGGGTCGGGGTCATGACCTATGTGCTGTGTAGGTTGGAGGACTTTTCTGATAACAGACCGGCCACATCGGGACACACTCACACGTCCGGGACGGCAATGACCGATGAGTGGCTTTCTCATTAAGTCTGGAGGATGTGACTCTGTGTGTTCAATGACACCCGGCAGGCACAACCGGCTTTCTGTCCTGCACTTCTTCTTCCCCCTCACGCTCCCCGTCTCACCTCTCCCGCGCCGCTCCGGGTCTTCAAGAGTATGATGAAATATTCATCTTTTCCTGACGTAGCCCTGCTCTCATTCCCTCCCTTCTCTCGGCCTCGTTCCCTCTGCTGTAAAAAATACAAATCGCACGTTTCCCCCCCCCCCCCCCCGTCATCACGGACCCGTGTGTGCGCGTCCCCTCCTTCCATCGCGCCCCTCCGTCTCGTCCCACCTCTCGCCGAAGTCTCTTGTCTGTCTCCTGTCATCTTTTTTATCCGACTACAATAATCTATAATCTGTGGGTTTAGTCGGTGCGGCAGCGACTGTGCTGTAAGTGTTTAATGTACAGGATCACAGAGCAGGGGATTAGTTAATGTGATGTACAGAAATAGAACAGCTCAGAGGAGCACTGTTAGTTGGCCATCTGATATACAGCAGAGTGAAACATGCTCTGCTAAGCCTCGTCGGACTCTGGTGATAGATGATAAGTTAAAAAAAACCTAATTCGACAGGGCAACTTATCTCGGGGTAGAAATAATTCATCGTATATTGCTCTTTCCAAGTTGCTGATCCACTGTGTGTACACGCGTCATGCCTAAAACGTCACGACTCAGCTGAACTGAGCACCGTGCGTCTCATCATTGCATTTGACGTATCAAGGTCCCATTTTGATCATAGTTTGGTGCGTGAGCTCATGGTCCTGCACAGCGTGAATCTGTTTGCTCCTTGCTCAGTTTACATCTATTTCAATGCTGTGTCCGTAACTTTTACGAAGCATTTATAACCTGCGTGTCAAACCTTCATTGTTATTGTATTGTGATGATATGAGCAAATTGTAATAAAGATATATTCCACATAGGCCTAGTCCGATATCACGCAAAAAAATGTTGTTACAACTTTTTAAGTTAAAGAGCTAGTTTGGCGAAATATGCTTAATATCCAGTCTAGGGTTAGATGAGGAGGATTAATATTTGTCTGCACCTGCCCCTAATGTATCGCGCTCTTGTATCTGCCACGTAGTTCGACTTATTCACCAGTGATCAAACTTCCAGCGTCATTATTTTTGTTTCCTGGTGACTTTAGGACTGTGTCTTGAATCCACCGTCTATTGCATACTGCTCTCCATCTCCAAAAAAGACTGATAGCCATTTGTTTCAGACGAAATGTCCTTTGTCAAGGTGTTGCGACACAAAAGTGTGCAGTCGTTGCTGTGCTGTGCTGAACACTCCTGCAGACAGTTTAATAATGAACAATAACACTGGAGGAGAATTAAAGATTGACTGTGCTCCGACAGGGATATTTGTGGGGAAGGTAACACAGATCATCGGATCACTTCTTCAAAAAAGAAATGTCATACCGGCATGTGCTTTCTGGTCTACTGAACTATTTTTGACAAAAAAGAATCACAACAATATTGTGAAATGATCTGAGCGACTGAGTAATGTCTCGACCTGGATATCTGCTGGGTGTCCATCTTGGCCTCACGTTATTAGTTGGGGAATAGAGCGCAGGTATGACTCAATTTCAGTTATTTAGATCCACCGTTACAACACTGGAGCGTTTTTTTTTTGGCATCTTGTCTGAGGCAGACTCCGCAGCCCCGTCTCCCTGCACGACACAGAAACTGCACGGCGATGCACTCGGAGCCTCTGAGCCAATCGAAATCTCCAGTGAAGGAGCTTGTCCAATCAAGGACCAGGTGGATATGGAACACGAGGGCGGAGGGAGAGAGAAAACACAACCTAAGCGATGCGACGAGAGGAAGCAGGAAACAGAGAGAGGAAACCGAGCTGCTCTCAACACACGAGGCTTAAAGCTAACACGTCCTGCTTTAAAGTTCTCTCTTTCTCTCACGGGAAAAGCAATTATAATTTCCAGTTGCTCATTAGTCCTCCCACGCTTCCAACGCTGTTTTCGTGTTGATTGCACTGTCAGTGCTGTTTATTTTCCCGCCTGTCCCCGTAACAGGAGTTTTACATTGGTGAGTGTGCTACATAATGAATAGGACGTATAAATAAGCCATTATGGAGAATTGCAACATTTTCTAATTCACGTTCAAAGCAGAGAACACGAGGCTTCCCGTGTTCTCCCAGATAAATATGTGTATCGAGCTCGCACACAAAACAGTATTTGGGGGTCACATGTTTAGGTGATGTTCTATTTTTTCCCCACCTGTCACTGAAAGTCAATAATAGAAACACCATACATGTATGATTTTAAATCATATTTTAATAATAAGAATAACACACACACACACACACACACACACACACACACACACACACACACACAGGCAGAATTGTCACAGTCTCAGTGTATCTCTGAGCTTCTCCTTCCATCTTTACCATTCACACAACCATCTCTCTTTCTCCATTCTTTTTCGCCTCCCCTGATAATTTTGCATTCAGCCTCCCACATTTTACATTTGTGTGTGTGTGTACAGGTACAGTATGATTGATAGAGGATGACCTCAGTGACTTTGACCCGTCTAGTGCCTATACACTATCAAACCTTCTGATAGATTTTTTACCCTTTAACACACGCACACATATTTCATTTGTGTATGTTTTCTGCACAAAAGACCGAGACGCAAATTTAGCAAAAGACAGTCATCCGTGTCTCATGACTTGAGCTGAGCGAGTGCTGGTGATGAGAGTACCGTCAGCCATGCAGTGGCGACCGGGGCTGAAATATGTGTGTCATTGCCATGACTGTCAGGTGCATTAGTCATGGTGTTTACCAGCGGCCGGTGCTGCGCGGGAAAAGCCAAACCACCGCGACCGGTGGTTAATGAGGCGTGCCCGAACACACTGGCAACCCTAACCATTATCTAGCATGCAGGGGAACAAAGCTATTGATTATCTATCCGGCATGCTGCTAAAGTCAAGGGGGGGTAAAAAAAAAACGGGGAGGCGGACGGGCAGGAGGAAAACTCATCGGGCGTTTTGTGCGAGCTCGGGGAAATCCGCCGCAAGGGAGACATTTGAAAAAAATCGGACCCTCTCGTAAGATGACTACAGTTCATTTCTGTTGTAATGATTATCTGAAGGCGGGATTTGCCCACACTGTGACAGGAGGGACACAGCTTCTCGGTCGTTGTCACATCAAGGTCATCAAAAGGGACTGTAGTGGATGACGAGCAGTTTCGGAGGGGAGAGCAGGGCAACTGGCTGTGAATGCCTGGCGCCGTTTATACACTGTAAACACTGGCACACATTGAAGGAGTGGGCCGACTCCGATTCTACAAAAGTGTTCGTACGTATCATTTCGATATATATTAAGAGCCGTGTATGGTTTGACAGGTCTTCACACATCGAAAGGCAGGTGCACAAGCCGTCCCTCCCCGTCACCTGCAGTATTTCTTAACATTAGGCAGCGTACGCGATTATTTGATGCTGATTCTATCCGTGTACACCAGCGGTGACCACAGCGTCCGCGTTTTCTTCCAGATCATTGTGGAACGGGCTGCACGCGCACAAGCCTCATTTTCCACCTCCATATTTGTTTTGAAGACTGCACGCAGAAGCCCCCCCCCCCCTTACTGACTGTTTGTCTACCGATACCTGTGCCCGTTCCACCACTCGTCAGACCTGTCAGTGAGTGCAAGTGCAGTTTTATTGATTGTGTCGCGTCAGCGAGGTTCTGCAACATTATGCCTCACGCATATGCAAGGCTGTGGCGGTTTGATCGCATCTATGTGCAAACCATCGTCGCTGTAAAATCCGTCATCATTACCAAATGTCAGAAACGTAATCAATGAATAATTCATAGTGCTCACAGTTGAGACAGACTCCACAAAGTAGGCCACTTCCCAGTTGGGGATCGGATTCAAGGATCACTGATGGAGAACTTTTGCGAGAGTTTGAAGACGCGGTGTGCGGAAGTGGCGGCGCAGCAGCTTCAGTCAACATATTCATAATATGTATAATATGTATTCATATTCTGTAAAAAAAAAACGGGCAATCCACCAGTTCAAAGTTCAATTAGATCAATCAGCATATCGATGTAGTCGCATGTCTTACGTTGAAACAAAATTTCTGATTCATATCGGGGACTTGTTACACCCTTTAAGAATAAAGGGTGCAAAACTGTAACGACTACAATTCCTTTTTTCGTCAAATTCCGGCCTACTGTGTATTTTAACTTTGAGAGGAGGCTGACAGGCTCAGTGATGATTATTAATACAGCACATACTGTAACATTGTTCATTTTCCGGCTGCAGAATGCAGGCAATTCATGAAAGGTTAATGATCAAAGCCAACTTCAGTGTGTATGTAAGAATAAGAAAGAGGAAAAATGCACGCTTCCACAGTCTACTTAACAACTATAATAATCCTATGATGATCCCACAGACGGGGCATTTCAAGTCGAACAGTGCTCATGGCGAGATCTTCCCTCCAGAGTAGAACATCACCATTAGCTCCCGTCTGTGTGTGTGAGTCTCTGCCACAGCTGGAAACTCAACACTTGAGTCTGTGATGCGACGCTGATTTCACATCCCGGTGCTGCGCAGTTCACGGTTAATCGGAATTTTAAGCAAAAAAAATGGAGCACTGATCCATGATTGTTTGAATGTCGTGTTGAACATCAGCTCTGCTGTCAAATAAATTACACCTGCCACAGCTGCCGTACACGACAGATACAGAAATGTGACTGAGCGCTGAGAGAATTATATAATCCCAGCATCACACCTAATAAATGAGGGAGCGGCATTTGTAGAAACAGCCATTAATCCGTCTCTTAAGCGTCACAATGGATAATATTTCATCGCTCGACGGCTGCGCGAGACAAATTTCCCGAAGCTGCTTGATGGTGGCCAAAATCAAGCTCCTCCTTAAGCGTTATTCATCATCATCATCAACATTTTCTTCAGTGCACAACACACCAAGTCGACGCCGCGTCGCTTCGGCCGACGTCAAAATGATCTCACTTTTGGGTCATTCAACTTTTTTAGAAACCCCGGATAGATCCAGGAGAAAAAATACTTCAAGCATCATCATGAAAAATACAACTCGCCACGAGGAGGTGTGGAAGTGTGTGTTTGTCCAGCTGCAGAACCACAGTCATGATACACAAAAAGAAAAGTCCGCACGTGTCCAGACCAACGCCGTCGCGAGGATGTTGCAATAATAGTGGTTGATAATTTATACATTTTCCGTGACGCAGAACGCTGTTGTTTTCCAGGGAGCTCAGACCTCCATGAGAGCTGCTAAGCCCCCTCCCTGTATAGCGAAGAAGCGTCCGCAGAGTTTCTGTCTGCGGTTTCATAATTTGCATTTCACAGTTTCATTTTTGCATTTCATTAAATTTCACCAGACTCTGCTGTTTCAGAAGTGTTGGATGTTGTGATTCTTGGGAGGACGGGGGGCATTAGTGGAAAGGTCAGTGGGTTGCCATTACTAAAAACCCTTGTGATTCTGCCCAGCGCAGCACAATGTGACACGCCATCCATTCCTTCTCAGAATAACTGCTCCCTCGGGGATGAAGTCCCCCCCCCCCCGCCCAAAGTCTTCTTCACACAGGCCTTCCATTATCAAAGTCATCTTCTAAAGACTTACATCAATAGGTACGATTGACTGGTGATGTCAGAGCGTAGATGTGTTACTTCAGGGTCACAGGATCATCTTCATGTTAAACGGATAGTCTCATAGTCATTCAGGTGTAGAGGTCAGAGGTGCTCAGAACTGAATAGGTGTGTGTGCGCGTGTGTGTGGGTGTGCGTAGTGTGCAGGGATCTGTAAAAAGGCATCAAATAACCGGCTTCATGTTTCATTTCCCTGAAGGCTTTTCTCTGGCTTAGCCAAGGTCAGAGGTTATCAGGGATAGAAGAAAAATAGGATTTAGTGTATGGGATGTTTTCTACCTTCAGTGAGTCTGAGACGGAACTTGGAGCAGGATTACAGTAAAATGTCAAAGAGCCTTGAGACGTGCACACTATAATACACATAGAGACAAATGTAAACCTAAATGAAGCCGTCGAGTAGAAGAAGTCTTCGCGAACTTTGAAATGCCAAAGTAAATTTAAAAAATAAATGTATATTTCACTTTCACACAGATGCACACGTGACAATGACTTGCTATTCTCACTGTGGGAGCTTTCATTTAACTGTGAGCAGGAAATTCACTCCTCAATGCCCCATCACCTGGGTGCAACGCTCCTCGAGCTTTGACCGGCAGTGCTGCAGGCCTGGTGCACAGGGACACGTGAACGCCCTCTTCGTTCGAAATCAAATGCGCTGTGTACACCGGTCGGCAAGCTGATGTGTGTTCAGCTGAGAGAGATGGGGGGGGGGGGAAGCCATGATGAAGCCATAAGCCTTAAATACACTTGGATATAATAGTTGACGCATGCGGGTATTAGTGAAGTAAGATTAACTGGCATGATGAAAAATTAGATAATGCTTATTATAAGCCAGCCTGCCAACATGGAAAAGTCCCCGTTATGATGAAGCAGAATGGGGCGGCGAAGGCACATCGTGTCCTTTTTACATCGTGTGCCGCTTGTTCAGTCTGCAGATTACTGATTAAGGCTAAACGTCACAGATTTGAACCTCACAGGCGCGTGGTACCGCTCCTAGACCGGTATCATTTTGAGAGCATATTGTACAAACACTTTGTATAATACAAGCGTGCAAACGCGGAAATCACGTGGCTGGAGGTCGAGTCTCTCATCCTGAGTTCATGAGATTAAAACGGAGGTGAAGTGTAGAGGTAGTGGTGGTCAAAACTAACGGCGCCTGCAAGAACACGGGATGTTTCCCCCACACACCCTCATGAACACTTAATGAAGCATGGCATTGGCTACTGGATGGTCCTGCAGCAAGGAGGTTGAAAGGTGAAGACTAACAGGAGAGGGCTGTTAAAGCAGAAGAGTTATAAGCGTAGGGAGGGGGGGGGGGGGGGGGGGGGGGGGGGGGGGGGGGGGGGGGGGGGCAGATGAAGGCGGAATACTGACCTAGTGGCGAAGACAGAGAAGAGAAAGGACAGAAGAACGCGGAGAAACCGCAAGATGGCAAGAGGGACTTATATCAAACATGATGTGAGGTAGGTCATCTTAAGAGTGAGAAACCCAGTGTGCACGAGTCAATCGAGCCCCATCTCGGACTATGACTCTCCATGTCATGCAGATGTTTGTGGCATGTTGCCTTGAGAAAAAAATGTCCACATTACACGCGAGGCACTGAGCTGTAGAAACTACACATGGAGTACAGCATCATCGAAAATGTCCAACCTACATGCAGCGATATGGAAAGAGAGCGTGGTAATTGTGCGTCGCTGCGAGGATTCAAGAAACACGTGTTCCGTAATGGCCCAACTCCAAATCACATCACACATACGGACGTCATGTACAGCAAGCATTAGCCTCTGATCCACCAGCTTCTGCAACACAACCTAATGGTTCCCTGTTCAGTCCTTGTTGTGTTCCTGGGTTCACCGACCATATTCTCAGACTAATTGGCATCCAGTACTGCTCACTATGACGAGTTCAAACATCAAGGCCTTTACTGAGGTTAACCACTAATTAATTATCTAGCATACATAAAAATATATACCTGCCAAGAAAAATTACCTTTTATTCATCATCTCTACTATCCAAAAACCTCTGCAACATATAGTCCAGCATTGCTGCACTTTTATTAGGGCATGAAACCGAATAAAAAAATGATTTTTGGGGGGGAAATTGTGGACATTAAAGGCAGCTAAAAACGGAATTATTGATTAAAGCCCTATTAGATTGAAGAAAGAAACACTGTTACTTTCTGCTGTAAGATGCAAGCATAGTTACAAATGTCAGTGGGGTTTTGAATGAGGTTAGGATCCCAGAACTTCCCACTTGACTTGAACTCCATATGCAGATTATTAGCAGGCAGTTTTCAAACATTTGGTGGTAAACTAAAGAATGGAACAAGCTGAAATTCTGACCAGGTGGTAGGTCTTGATGGGAATTTATTTTCTTGACAACCTATCGAAGAGTCTTGTTGTCGAGATATTTCACTCAAAACCCAAAATGTCAGCCTCGTGGTGATGAATGTCTGTACAACGTTTCCTTACAATTCCCCCCAAAGAGTTGTTAGCGATATTTCACTTTGGTCCAAGGTGGTGGACCAACGAACATTGCCTCCGATAGCGTTACAAAAAATGAAGAGATGAAAAATGAGGAGCGGCGTATCAGTCCTGAGATAAACTTGAGGGTTTTTCGATATGAAAGGGAGAGAAAACTGTATTTGTGGAAATTGATGCATTGGAGCACAAGTTACAGTACCAACAGAAGTGCGCAGCAGCCGAGCTGCAGAGGCAAACAAATGACGGACAGGAACCTGCAGCGATGTGACTCACTTACACCAAGCATCAACTCCATTGCTGAACTATGACTGCAGGTCCTTACTGTTCATCATAAAAATGTACAACTGGAACAAGCACAGATTTATATGCAGACTGGCACTTGTGGGTCAAACATGATGCACGATGCATATGGACTAAAGCAGTGAATCCATATGCATAAATGTAGCACAAATGTGTATATTTTATTACAGTATGTCATCATTCGAACACAACTTTCCACTGACTATACGAACAGTATTTAATATAGGACCGCAGTGCTACAGGGAGTTGCCAATGACATTAATATTGACAAGGGAAAGCGCGACTGTACGAGTTTTAATTTTGATAGCATGAGAATTACTGGGGATATGAATATGGAAATCATGGGAAACAATGCAAATGTGTCATTGTGTAAGAGTAAAGTTGAAGAATTGCTACGCTCAGGCTTGAGACAGGTTCATGGGAAATTAATGCAAGAATAAAGGCAAAAATTGAGGCAGGTTTGAACCATAATAAGCATGTCTTTATGCAGGGAAAAAAAGATTCCCAGGAGAACATTTGCATACTGCTTTAAGCTCAAAGACGGCATCCGTACGTCTGGAATGTGAGGCATACAGGCAGCTTGAAGAATCAAAGCGTCGACTCTTGCATTATGCAACAGTGCATGTTCTGAACAATAACAATTATTCCTTGCTTAACAATTCCCTGCTCCGTCTAATTTAAAGCTCTCACTTCAAATAAGTAGACTCCGGATTTGCTCGCTTGCGTCACATTACCGTCAAATCGGTGACTCATTCTTCGTACAATATTTTGATGTCAAACGGGAATGAGAGAATAGCTTGTCTTAATAAAGTGAATTTTTTGAGTAATGCGCTATCATCTATCAAAGAAAGAGGGTTTTTGCTACAGCGTATAGGGCATATAAGCAAGAAGAATTAACCTATAGCTACTTGTATTCATAGGTTTTTTAACCACAAAAATTTTGTGAATTTTTCCAATTCAAAAATAAGTTTTGACTTGAGTTTTTGGGAAACACAAAATATATGTGTAAGAGTCTGAAATGAGGCCTGTGGATCTTTTGAGCATATTGTAAAGGGTAGCCTACCACTTTTCCCCAAACTGGGGTAAGTGTACCTCCAGGAGTTTTGGAGCTCTCCAGAGGGCTACACGATGAGATTCTAAATTTGGCATAAAATTATTAACGATGAACCTCATCAGCTCTTCTGCTTATCATTGCCTCCATTAACATGTGGGCACTTGTTACTAGAATTTGTAAAATAATTTTTCTTTATTAAAATGAACTAATTTGAATTAAGTTCAATTTTGTGTTTTCTCTCCTTAATAACCATAATGGTCTCAAAGCGTTGGACTGTTAAATGAAGCCTACTGTAATTTGTATGACATATCTCTTCTATAGTTGTCCTGCATCATATTTTGCGACCATCGTTTTATCAATGGAGTCCAAAGGAGAAGTCGTGAACAATCTTGTTCGAACCCTGTTGCAACATTGCACATTAGCTCACTCTGCAACGCCTGCACCGTTTCTCCGCGTGCCCGAGGCAACAGAAGGATGCAAAGCAGCAGGCAAACAGTACTGGTCAACACTATTGGTCCAACCAGACAAGACATGCAGGTATTTTCTTATTGCGGCACAAATTGTCCATTTCATATCCTCTCACATGGACGTACTGCATGTTGCTAGATTGAACTACTTGAGGTTCACAGCAACGAGTCCTGCATCTGCAAGACTGTTTATCACACAGGACTGTGTTCTGTCTAAGTGCCCTGGAGTAAATCTGGACCCTAATCATTGAAAGCCACTGTGGCCGGAAGTGTGGTTACACATGAAAGCACCAGCTACCGCTTCAACAGTGTCAATCCATGTCACTCAGAATAAGTCACTTGAATCTGGAAACCAAAGCTGAGGAGAGCCTTTAGTTAAACTGCCAATACTCTATATCGATCAACTACTGCACGGAAATCCTGCAGTAGCAATCACGCGGTGACCTAAAATGCCCCCGGTGTGCACTCATCCACCAAGGCTGATCAATCCTCAGATGGATGTCACACCTCAGAACATCGTTGAGTCACACTGTTTTTATTTTTAACCGTCAGGATTTTTTGTTTTTTTAAATCAGAAATTTGTTAGAATCTTTTTTTTTATATATATCAGATTAAGATAAAAAAACTTTTTTTTTATTCTTAAAGTCTTAAGGTACAGTTTGTTTTCCATGGCTCTGGGCTCTGACTGCCAAAACCTCTTTGCCTTTTGTCTTTGACGTTAGGAAGCCCAAGGCCGTCGTTCCTGTGGATTTCTGGCAGCACACCGGCTCAGGTGGGATTAAAAGGTCTGACATGGAGCAGGAGGTTAAATCATGCAGCTAAATAAAAATCGCTGTAATCAGAAACACAGGCTTTAAATTTAGTGGCAACCGGTGTTTGGAGGCCACGACTGCCTCCATCACTGGGTTAATAAACAAAGAAAAAATCCTAAGTAGTTCAGTGGAGAAATATAATGAATATGGACGCTCCCTTACAGGGCACGAGGCCTTGCTGGATGTTTTATTGAGCATGAAAATGAAAGTGAAGCCCCATGGTCTTCACAGTCACCGCATCGCGGCCCAGTTAAATACCAATGTGTTGGGCAGAATTTACGCCGGATATCAGGGATAAAATGATGATAACGTGGCAGAAAGGGAAACAAACTTTCAGTCTGCCGTTGGAAGTGCGTCAGAGAAATCTTGTATTTTAGAGAATTTAAGCACTGCATACACAGACAGTGAAATTGTTTGGACAGAGACCGAAAATAAATTCAGTGCCGGAATTATTCTTGTTGGGGGGTTTTTTTTTCCGCCCCTCTGGTGAACACAAAAGTTATGGAAAACATTAAAGAGGTGGTGTAACATCACACTCAATTATTAAAATGTTAGGATAAAAAATGCTTCATCTAATTGTATTGTTAATATTTTTTGATAGTTTAGATTTGATGAAAAGTTTGATAATAGTTCAAAAGCTTAGTAGGACTTTAAGTTTGCTCTTTCACTAATGTGCAGTTTGATGAATGGGCCCAAGTTGATGCTTTTGTCACGATCACCCATGAGAAAAATTGTTGCGTTTGTGCAGTGTTACTGACTGTGGTGCGTCGGTGAGGTTCCACAACAATCCCAGAGCGACTGACAGTACGCGTGGCAGCGGTTATTTATAGTGACTGTATTACAAATTCATCGAATGAGCCTTTAAACCATCGTTGGCAGTGATATCTGTTTGTTGTTAAACGACAGGAAGATAATCAATGATTCATTTATAGAGCTGACGCTGAAAAAGACTTCACAATGGACATGATGGCTCAAAGGTTTGAAAAAAAAAGAGTAAAAGAACGAAAACAAATTCGTAAAATTAGTCGTAAAAATGTCCTTCGAGCCACATTTTACTGAATGTCCCAGTCAAGGACATTGGCAAACAACCCAAACAATATAATAAGTTTACAACTGGCTTCTCAAATATCATCTCTTATGCTGTTAAGGTGCGGTATGCGTGAAGCCTGCACAGTCTACTTTCATAAATATCAGTTTTATGTAGGAAAATGGCAAATTAATGTTGTTGTTGTTTTTGTTTGTACACGTTGTTCGTACATTTGCCCCGGATTTCTGGTAATGAAGGCAAACAAAGCCCTAAATCCAATTCCTCCCGCCAGCGCACGTCTCCGGTGCACCATGTGATCCTTCATGCTACAGTATCTCCTGTATCTGGAGCCGGACAGTCTGGTTTTTATTGTGTTTCAGCATAATTCAGCGGGAATTATTTGCTCCAGCCAAAGAAAATAAAACCCATCATAATCCACATGACCAAGGGATTAGGCCTCAGCGTTAAGCTTAAAGAAAGACAGGGAGGAGTATGAAAACTACTGTACCATATTAAGAATCTATCACGAAGACCTCAGTACCAAATTGATTTGTGCTTGATTTTACGTTCCAGCTGTAAATTTGAAAGGCATTCTGGCTTGTTTTATTTGCCTAAGGTACAGCATGTGCTACTTTTGTGCAGCTGCTTAGTATTTTGCCCTATTATTAAATAAATCATAGTCTGGGCTAAGAATATCAAAGGTTCAGTTTTTCTTTTGATTCTCTTTGTGAGAAATCTGTCTCTGCGTGATGGAAATTGATCAAATACACCCTCCATTAATCTTACTCTTTCTTGTGTGGGAAAAGAGCTATGATAAAAAAAAAGACAAAAAAAGACAAAAAAGTATCATGCCTCTCCGGGCTCGCGGGATTGGTGCTCAGTGGGCAGCCAGCGCCAACACTGACCGCATATACGCCTGGAAGCACACGCACACGCCCCCGACGCACGCTCGCAGGGACACAGAGACGCGCGCGCGCGCACAGAGCGGGTAATCTGTCTGATTGAAAGAGCTTTCAGACGGGTAATTAAATTTTCCCAATGATCCGCTGCGGTGGCTACACACACGAAAGATCCGGCTTTCAGAGGTGAGCGGACGACCGAGACCCACAGCAATAACACACGGCGACTGCCAGAGAGAGAGACAGAGAGAGAGACAGAGAGAGACAGAGAGAGAGAGAGAGAGAGAGAGAGAGAGAAAGGAAGGAAGGAAGGAAGGAAGGGACGGAGGGAGGTTATATTTCATGTTGACAAGGACAAGATAAACACTGGGGCCTTTAACGACCATTAGCTCAACCCTAACCTTCGTCTTCAGCACTTCTGCCACCCCAAAGTAATCCAAAAACAAGCACGCACACGCACACGCACACACACACACACACACACACACACACACACACACACACACAGACACAGACACAGACACACACACACACACACACAGACACACAAACACATACACACACACACACACACACAGACACACACACGCACACACACACACACACACACACACACACACACTTGTTATAGGTCACCTTTGGGGACTTTACATAGAGTGACATTCATTCCCCGTAGGGCTTACTGTAACCCTAACCACCCTCCGAGGGTAACCACCCATGGCCACCCACGAATCAGACGTTTTCAGTCGTGACACTTCCAACGCAGTCCAAAAAGACAAAAAGGCAAATGGTCTGCAGGAATATGAACTGCGGATTATATATTAGCGATTATATTAGTGCCTTCAAATAATTTACAAAAATAATGAGCTAAGGTAAAAAGAAAAGTTTCACTCCGACTCCTTCTTCTTCCAATAATGAGCCGGCAGTTTTGTTCCGTTCGTCCGAAACGGCAGAAATAATGGTCTCAAAAAAAAAGCTGAACTCCTATTCCTTCTTCCAATAGTGATCGGCGTTTTTGTTGTTGTTGTTGTTGTTGTTGTTGAATGATGCCGTAGACGTGACGAGAGAGTTGAACTCCTATTCCTTCGTCCAATAATGAGCCTGCAGTTTGTTTGTGTCTTTGGCACAAACGGATCACAGTTTGTTTGGTTTTTTTGGGGGGGGGGTTTTTATTATTTGGCCGGTTCGCTCCTGGCAGGTCTGTGGTTTCGGTTACAGTAGCCACCCTCCCAGGTGAAAACAAACGACCAGTCTTGTTAGGACCTGTCTGTTCGTAGCCGGCAGAGGCCAAGTAACACAATTACAGCCGTCGCTCGGGCTAAATGTAGCGTGACGGCAGCGATGAGAAGAACAGAGGTTATGAAAGCGCCGGTGTGATTTGACGTCCGAGCGGCGTGGCAACCAGCCCCCTGGCCGAGCAGCCCGAATTAATTGAGGTCTCCCAAGTGAGACAAGAGCCGAGGCTAATCGAGCTGCTCGGGCTCAGTCTGTTAAGCTCCGAAAAGGCCACGGCGGCAGGATGGACACGCATCTGGATCTGTGGTCAAACGTGGATCTGAGCTGCGGCGGATCACGTCGTCGTGTAGCTCAAAGCGGGAGAGTTCATCCGTTCTGGATTTGTGTTTTTTTTGTGGCACAGTTAGGTTGGAGTGGAGAGTCAGAATGGAACAGGTGTGTGTGCGTGTGTGTGTGTGTGTGTGTGTGTGTGTGTGTGCACGCGGATGGGAAACACACACACACACACACATACACACACACACACACACACAATATCAATGCTCAATGCTCCGCGGATGACAACAGGCTCACGTCTCCAGCTCCGGCGCCCATCTGGACAACATGTGCCCAGCGTACAACTCAGAGTGTGTTGGGATGAGAGGTAGGGAGAGAAAAACGTAGAATAAGAAATGAAAAGAAAGCACACAAGAGTACAAGAGAGAGGTGGGCTGGGAGCGGCGGAGAGAGGGATGCGTCTTGTTCTTTCTTGTTCCGTCCTTTTTTCTTCCTTTCCACTGCAATTAGACAGGTCTGTGTGAGCAGCATAGCAAGCAGAATGATGGGGGAGCCACGGGGAGGTGGAGGGGAAGGAATTAGTCAGGGGAGACGCGACAAAGCCAAATACTAGAACGGCGCGGGGTGACTAGATTAGATCAGATGGAGAGAAAAAAGAAAGGTGGCAGGACACCAAACAAACAAGTGTTGAGTGGCTCGGATGAGACAAACCAAAACGTGATGTAATAAGACACGGCAGATGTGACGAAAATCCCGGCCGTCTCTTTTTATTCGCAGGTGCACAAACAAATGGAACAATCGGAAGGGGATGCAGGGGTACAGAGGCTCGGCCGCCACAGCAACTGCATCCGCTGTGTGCATCTGATATCTGATATCAGCTGTAATGTAGAACTGGGACGCGAGGCAGAGAATGGGACGAGACTAAGTCGGTGGGCGGCCGGGCGGGAGAGAGGCGGGGGCGGGGGTGGGGGGGGGGGGGTCGCTCTGAGCATTTCACGAGCTTGTTAAAATGCTTGGTATTATCAGCTGGCCTTGCCACATAATGAGTCTACCTGAGAGCGGAGCGGCGACAGTGAGACAGACATAATAGCATGGGCATAGTGATGGGAGAGGAAAGATAAAATGGCAGGACATGACAGAGATGGGTTAACGCGGTGCAGCGTTCACGTAAACAGAGGCAGTGTCACATTAACAAAAGAGGGGGAGGCTATGATAGTGAACATGTGACGGACTGATCCACATCAGAGGCAGAGGAGGAAAACAGACCAACTGAACAAGGGGTTTCCTTTATCATAAATGTCCTGATTGAAGACTCTCTTGATTAATAATTTCATCCATGAATTATCAAGTGTAAAAGAAAAGAAGAAAAAGCATCGTGGCTGTGCCCGTGCTAGTGGGGCGTTAGGTACAATGGGTCATCTGAGCCAAATGCAGAATGAAACATGCAAATATGTTCACGACGACAATGCTCACATGCTGATGTTCACGTGGAGACAGTCCCGGTATCTGAGGCCTACCCAGACCTGAGCATCGCCCTGGTTCTCCAGCCGAACAGCCGGTAGAACTGTTTCATTGGCTTTTGGGCTATTGTGGAAACTGGTCTGTTTCATTTCCTAGGATAAAATGTGAAAATGTCTCGTGCTTGTGTTAACCACACGGACAAACATCTAACTACAAACACCACTAAACATATCAAAATTCTAAAATGCTTTTTTGCATGACTCCTTCCTGCAGCGCTCGATGTTCTTTGTCGTCTCAGTTTAGCATATTAGCATTATATTGGTGAATTGCCAAAGAAGAAAATGTGCTTCGTACAGCCGAGGACGGACATTTTGTCATTTACAAAAAAGTACTCGAAAAATGTGGTAATGTTGATCTTGTGATGTCAGTGGAGTTCAAATCAGAGAACCCCCAAACTTATTACAAATCACCCTGAAATGCATAGGCATCGGGGCGTTGGAGCAAGCGGAGCAAATACATTATTCAATGGCTCTCACTAGAGCGCATACATCCGCCAAGTCCCCTTAAATTCTATCAACCCGCACCAAATTGCACACATTCATAGATATTAGTTCCCTAAAAAATCCAAGATCCATGAATTATTCCAAGGGAAATTTGTGCGAATGGCTACGTTGAAGGAAGTCTTGGAAAATTCCTGGCTCTGTCGGTTTGTCTGGAGCCGCACCATTCTTCTTTTTTGGCCAATGTCCCATCGTTCCACCGAGTTTCTCGAAAAATCCGTTTACGCGAAATCCTGTTGACAAACCAACGGACAGGGGCGGAAACATAACCTCCTCTGCAGAAGTAGACATAATCAAAGGCTTGGCCAAAGATACATTGTGGGACCAACCTTTGAGCTGGCTCAATCCAACCTGGCTTTCAATCACAGACTGTCAATCCCCAGGAGTCTGCTTACAAAGTCGAGCAACGATCCATTTGGCTTATTGACTGAAAAAAGAACACAGGAGAAGATAGACAAGTGCATTTCAAATGAACTCGCTCGGCCCACTGACCAAAGCCCAACTCAATCTAAGTAATCTAGACTAGTGCAAGTGGCTGTTTGTTGCGTTACTCCGAGAGGCACGATTGTGTGAAAATGCAGGACACAAATGTACGTGCCAAGTTTCATGGCAATTCCTACAATAGTTTCAAGACATTCCGAGACACGGTGGCGCGAGAGTGCGGGTGGGCAGTCTCTCAAGAGCCAGTGAAACATCCTTCACCGACCAGACTAAATAATTGAACCCTGAAGCTATTGAACACAGATGCGATTGCTGGAACTGCTTCCGTTTGGTAAGAAATGGTGAGTTGGGAGTTTGTTTGTTGTGTGTGGTTCCATTACAGGCAATTCAACATCTTGTGCCATATCAGTAATCTGCCCTGCGACGCCTCTTGAAGACGAATCGTAACTTTGGAACAATTTTACTTTGTCGGGTTGCAGCAGCTCCACAGCGGCAACAAGACACTCCCTCACGGGTTCTACTGAACGAGGTCTCAGCTCCTGAGCTATTCCCGCACTCCCGTCTGTCAGACATTGGTCTTGTGGAAGCTGCTTGTCGGGTGCCCGTATACTCTGCCGAGGAGCTTCAACTTCATCCGAGTGCTTCTGTCCTCGCAACTCATCCGGTTTAGCTGCATGTTTCCAGCTATAATGATATTGAGATTGGCCTTTTTCATTACTGCGACCGCATCCATGCAAATCTAATCAAAATGACAATATAAATACAAATTGTTTGTCCATTTCTATCTCTTGGAACGCATGACATTCTCCATCTCCTTTTCTTATCTTACCCTGAAGGGTACTTTCCTTTAATCACAGAGATGTTTTTTTCTATTTCTGTGTTGATCTATTTTGTATTCATGAATTGTTCATTTGCATTTTGCGAGCTGTATACGACTCACCCCTGCACCAGAGGAAAAGGTAGGGCGTATTCATTGCCCGAGGACCATCAATGCCTGTAACGACTTTTATGGCGAGCCATCTTCTTTGAGTAGGCAAGTCTGGACCAACTGCCCACAGCACCACATCTTCTAACCGACAGGCCAAACCTCGGATATTTGATTTCACGGTTGTAAAAATCCGAGGAGAGCCGCAAATCCTCAAATTAAGGAAATGAAATAATCTAATAGATTAATTAAACCACCAAGAAGTTGTCACAGTTGTCATAGATCGATTTCCTGTCAACTGACTGAATAATCAACTCATCATTCTTAGCACCTACCTAAAGATTTGACCGGATACTTTGCTGATAAATGCGCAGCACAACAAAGTGACCGTGAATCATGGGAAAATGTCTACCTGCAAGTGACCAGAGGTCACAAAGTGCCCAGTAAACACAAGCATGAAGTGACTGTTGTGTCATGTCTCTGCTTTATTGGGGAATGCAGCTTCTGCTCCGCGAGGCGTGCACACTAACCCACTGAAAAACACAGATCCACGGGGATGGAAATAGACTGTAAAAGGTCAGCACTTACAGCAGCATCGACAGTGGTAAATGCAGTGTCCTTGTGGAGCATGGCAGCAACAGAGAGGGGAGGAGAAAAGACTGCGGTACCTTGCTGCGAGCGCAGCGGCTGGAACTGCTAGTTTGGCAAGTCCCGCGTGTTAACTGCAGTGTTGGAGGCATTTGTGGCTGAAAGAAAGACCTTTTTCCTTGAGCACATGAAAGCCATTTAAGGGATTATCTCGGGCCATTTTCTTTCATTTTTGACAGTTTCAATTAGGGTGAGACAAAAAAAAAAAGTTTATTACAGGGCTGCGTAATTGACATGAGACAAATGTCACAGACAGGAAACTAGGATTTCACTGGTACCGCCAGGATAACACACACACACACACACACACAACACATAACATCACACAGTTACCTGACATATCCCTAATGCACACATAAGACATTTTATGAAAACACTTGGAGATTAGGTTTTTCTTTTTTTAGGTAGCATCGCGGTCACAGTATAGTTGAAAGTTATAGAACTGATAAATGCAGCTGTGAATTTGTTCAGCATCACATTGGAGCCCATCTGAGTCATTCATGACTCACATTCATGCAACTATCATTTTGCTTCACCCACCAGTGTAATTGAATTGAAACGGCTCTATATGTGTTTATGGTGCATCTCATGACACACACACACACACACACTTAAAGATCCCTGCAGACACGGTTTAAGATTCATAAAAAAACAAAAAAACATCCCGCTTTGAATAATTATTTTATCTGACACGCTTCTTCCAAACTAAAACGCCAAAATGTTAAATTACCTTTGCTAATTCTTGCATTCACATCTGCTCCTACTTCCTCATGAATTTCAAACGTTTAGCTGCGGGACATGACTTCACTGAGAAGTACATCCTCGCTGTATGTGCACCGAAGGTTTCCACATTTCCCGATATGGTTGCGATATCACCAAAACCCTGCTTGTATGTACACGACGTGCTAAAGTCAGATTTGAGGCGAGTGCAGAGACACTGAATATGAAAGAACGCCTTCTAGCAGCAAACTCTGCTCAACATCGAGGTGATGTAACGATAAGCAAAACAAATTGTTCTGTTGAGCAAAACAGATTGAACAATGAGGTGAAAGTGTGTGCCATTTACGAATGCATGTTGGAGAAGTATGTGGGTGTTTGGAAGGAAGGACCGGCTTTGAACAATCCACCCTCAGAAAGTAACATCAAGGCGAACAGCAGGAGGCTGCAGTTTGTCCGGCACACGTGGCCGACCGGAATCTGTATGAGCCAGGGATGTTCGGACGAAGGAGCATGTTTCCTCACATTGTGCCATAAAACTGTCACGTCATTATGTGAGTTAACGGCTGACTTGACAAAAAGAGCCAATTACGAAAACGCACGTGATTCATCGGGAACATTCTGCTGAAGAGTCACGCTGAAGAGTAATTATGGCTCCGCTCTCATAAATAGGATGTGCGTAATGAATTCTGGATTATTTTGGGCGCAAGCTGTTAGTGCTGTGCCAAAAGGCAATGTTGAATAAGCATATACACCTACTGAAATGCTGTTCGACCGAGGTTTCAAGTGCTGGATTTAAGGGAGTGCGCTCACACACTGTATCTGGCACACTTGTCTTTGTCCGTGGAGGAAATTCCACACGAGGTCCAGTGAAAAGACTAATTAAGACTGAAGTTGTTGATGAATTGGAGGAGATGAGAGCGCGGGAGCACAAATGCACGCGAATGTCGTTGAGAAATACCGAATGCGTGTTTGTATTATATCACAACGCATGACGGTGAAAACCCTCTACGCTTTAACATTGTGCAGCATGTGTGATTTGAAAAGCCCCCCCCCGCCCCCCGTTCAGCCATCCAACTCTGCAGGAGATGGTGTCAACAAAACGGAACAGTGCTCGGTACGCTCGGTCACAAAGGGTTCGTGTTCAGCGAGGACTTCGCCACGCTGGGTAGGGGAGCAGATCGACATATTAGGGTTAAGTAGAATCCACAAGACATTGCCGAATCAGCAACACGAGCTCGAGGGAGCTCTCTCGGTCAACCTTTCACTGTCAGTGGTGGGGAAGAAGAAGCATCTTCATCGACTTCAAATTCTGATAGTTTTATGGTGATTTCACAGATATTGTATCCAGACTTTTATGCACCGATTTGTCTTTTGTGGCTTCAAGTTGGTGCAACTTTTTTTTTTTTTTCTTGGCCTACCCGAGTTGGCAGATTGCCCCCTTTTAAGTGTTCTCCATGTGTTCTAGTTCCTGCGCTGCCACTGGGCCATCCATCTGAATTTTTTAAGAGAGGTTTTATCTGCACTGCAACAAAGGAAGACGCCGTGGCACTGCCTCAACGGGATGTGCACTTGGGGGGCCCCGATGTCATGGCACTTGTGCGCATAAGCAGCATTGGCCTTCCTCCAGAGTACTGTAAGATGCTGATGAGGTGCCTGGACGAGGACGCTTTGACATCCTCTGCTTTGCAAATCTGTATTTGTATTTTTTTTTTTTTTTCCCCGGCTGTGAATGTATTCCTGCACGCTTCCCAACTGCTGAATATTTCAGCCCTCCGTTGACACAGAACTTTGAAGGGAAGTTTGAAAGGAAATTGTGGTGTGCCAAAACATCTCGTGGAGAGTGGCTCTGGTGGTTCTCAGTGTCTGCGGCTGTTTGAATGATCTTAAAGTGCTCCTCTCATCCACCCAAAGTGTCTTACATGTTTAGTCGAGACTATCCTCCACCAAACAACGACCAGTTGGGTCCATTTTGATGCAGCGTTTTCAAGATGTATGTGGTCGTTTCAAAGGCCGCAGACCTCTAGCGGTAGTTACATAAGCACACAGTCCTGGTAAGTCCATCCAGTTTGTGTATTCCGATGGATTTTCTCATGTTCTGTAAAGTAATCGTGCCGATTCTCTGCCACGTCACCATGACCCTAACCATCACTCTTACCTTTACAAGCTCATTAACCCTCCATTGGTAAAGACCAGATATTGCAGCAAACACTTGTTGAAAACCAACTGAGGAGCAACTGGTGTATCAGTTTTACCGTACAGACAAATAGATCCCCATTGTTCTCATGAAGTTGTCAGCCAAAAATAGTCGGAACCGTCATCTGGTGCTGCTCCTGGCCTGAATAGCATTTCCGCTGGTTAAGAAGAGGTGTGCACCTTGTCGCCTGCAGCTCACTGTGGCTTCTCCATCTTCTATCATTACTACCGGCAATATTCAAAATTGACCCACTGTCAAAAAAAAAAAAAATAGATAAATCTGAAAATGACTGTGGTTTTGTAGATGCTTTTTCAGAACGTTTCGCGGCAGAAGGACATTTCCCATTTAATGTTGCATGAGCAATATCTGAAATTACACACGGTGACTCTGAAATAGGTGCATTTTTCGTTTTGTGAATTCCTCGTCGAGCAAGGGAACAGTTGGCTCTGCGTCTGCATGAAATCTGCCACGTAGAAACCATCACATGGAGTAAACGTTGAATTTGTATGAATTCAATGATTTTTGCGGAGAATAAGGATTTGAGTTAATGAAACTCTCAAAGGTCATACCTTATATAACTAACTCATATATTAGGAAATTGGAAATGTGGTCTCTGCTGGGTGAGCTGTGATCATTGGCTGGTTTTCCACATGGGCTTTTTGAAATGCATGATGTTTGCTCCAATGTTTTCAAGGTGTTGTGTGTGACTCTTTTGCTTTTTCAAATATTTTTTTCTGAAATTGTCCTGGTTTAGTTAACAGCACTTGTTTTTTGCATCACTAGCTTTGCAAAGAAAAAAAAGGATTGGGGGGGACAAATCTAGAAGCTTTGAATCTAAGTACAACCTTCTTCCTTCCGTCCCACGACTGCGAATATCGTCTTTTCAGACCGTGTCACTTTATTTAAACCTTCTTCAGAAGATATGACATTGCTTTTTGACAACTTTGTGTACCTGATTGGATATCCTCTGAAGAAAGATGACAGGCCAAAACATGAAAGGGAAGCGGCTTTTGTTGCACAACACGAATATAACTTCAGTGTCTGGAAACATTTGCTCATGAATACTAGAGGAGTCTGTACATGAGTTGAATAAAAAAAGTGCGATCCAATGGAGTTGATGAACATGAACATCTCTGCTTCATGCACTATTTAGTCGGAGAATACAATTCTCATAGCAACACTTTGTCCTTTTGGGTTGTTTTTTTTACCATAAAAACAACAACAACAACCCGGTATGCCTATTGCACTATGGAAGTCGCCAGCGAACAAACCCCGGGTGGATATTGTCGGAGGAGACGAAGAGGACAAGAGTGAATATCGGGGCATTTCTGTAAAAGCCTGTAGCATTACTCTACTTCGTGAGTCACCAAGGGTTGGATGGCTTCTGGAGTAGCTTGTCAACAGATGAGCATGTGAACCGCGGTGCAGCGGGAGGCTCGAACCACGACCTGAATCCACGACAGAGATGCATTACGCCTCCCACCTGTAGGGGGCGCAGTGTCGCCGAGAGCATGACTTACATCGTGTTGCCCTGATGTACGGTCGCCTACATGGCATCGTCTACTTTGGGGACATTGTGAAATAGTTTGAGACCCAAAGATGGGTTTCCCCTCGTGCATAACCAAAACGAGTGCTGAAGGACACATCATCATCATCGACGTCAAAGAATTTTCTCCACAGCGTCTCATCAGCGCTAAACAATGAGCTCACGGTGCATCTATTACGTTTAATATTTTCAAAATCGCCTGACATAGCCGTTACAAAAATTAAGACAACGCAGGAAGATGCAATAAATGCTTCAGTGTTTGAGTCAGAGACAAACACGGCAGCAGCCATGTTGTTTGTGCCCAGATGCAGTATTTACCACGACAGTCCACCAATTTCAAGTACATTTGACCCTTTCCTCCACATTATATTCTACCGCGGGAAAAACTATGAGAGAACAATTTGAAAACAGCAATAGTTGTTGTGCAATAGTTGAGACGTGAGCGATATTCAACTCTGGAAGTGGGTTAGCTGAATTTGCTGGAGTGTGAAGAGGTAAATGTAGTCAGGTCATGTAGTCACATTTCAATGCTGTGAATGTTCCACAGCTCTTTGAAGTGGGTCTGTATTTACTGAGGATCCAGACCGCTTCGGGCCATGCGTGACAGCGGTGGTTTGGGATGTTGGACTCGGCCACGTCATATCAAGGCGGAATTCTTCTTGTCTTGCGATTCCACTGCCGTTCCTGCGACTCGGGCGGCTGCGGTCACGACTCGTATCGGCCGTCCTGTCACGTCCGCCGGAACCAGTCCGGCGTGGTTCGGTGGCAGAGATCTCACGGCTGTGAGAGCGGGACAGGGTTTGTCACAGAGGTGAACGCTGACAGTGGTGGAGGAGATGTGAAGAGACTAGCGCTTGGCTGCCGGGAGCCGCGTCTGTCTCGGTGCGGAGGAGATCTTGACATGACTTACATGTGTCAGCAGTCAGGAGAGAGCGATTTCGGCGGCGTGGACAGAGCTGCCACGCGGCGGACACGACCCGGGAACATCCCTCGAGTCGCAGCGGGCACGTAGCTGTGGCACTGGACGCGCGGCACATGGGAGAGAGCGTCGCCGTTTTCACACTGATGAGGTGGATCCAGGCAAAGGGCAGTATCCTTTGTGGAGTCCCCTTACTAAATATCAATCGCAACGTTGAACAGAGCGGGCAAATATTCAGATGAACAGAAGCAGATGGCTTACAGTAAAAATAGTACGATAATTCCATTTTTACTGCTGCTCGAGATCAGGAAGGCGTCCCGGAAGTTTTGTAGATTGAGTGTAGTTGTGCCTCAGTAAGACGCATTTGAATTTCTGAATCTAGAATTGTTGTACCTGACTGTCATCGCTCATTTAAATCACCTTTTTCCGTCACTGAAAGGGGCCGTGTTGCTGCGAACCCGCCCGGCCCATCGTCACGTACTTTATTTCCCTCATTTTACACAACACACCTGTGTAAAATGCAGATTCTATGTCTTGGCAAACTTCCTTCCGTTTGCTTGTGCCTCTGCGGGGCGACTTCCAAACAAATGTGCCGTAGTGCTGTAATGTGCTGCCACGGCGGCTGTCTTATCATTTCCAGTTTGGACAGGCTTTTATTGCTGCCACCCAGAGTCTGTCGGTGCGGTTGTGCCGGCGCGCTCGAGCGCGTCTGATTGTGACACAGGTGTGCGTGCGTGGGACAATAAAAGGGAGGAGTAAAAAAAAATATATCATTTGATGGGAAGGCATTTGTTTCAGACAGGTTTAAAAAAAAAAAATGTGCATACGATAGAATCTCCAGTGAAACTGCTGTAATAATTGGCAGCAACCTTGTCACCTGAGACACAGTTGGAGCGACAGAGCGTGTGCACATGTGCATGCGTGTGCACGGCGTGAGCGTGAGTAAATGTCTTTGTTTGTGTATCTCCTGTTTTTGCATAAATACCTTCCTCCCGTGGCCGCGTGAAAGGAGATGTGGATTGGTACAATAAAGGAGGATTAGATTGTGTCTGAGGGCGTGTGTGCTTGTTTGTGTGTGTGTGTGTGTGTGTGTGTGTGTGTGTGTGTCGGCTGTTGTGTGAGGCATTTTGGAAAACGATTTAAAGTGAACCTTCAGGCAGCGGAGACTAAAAGATGATGAGAGAGCAGCTCACGCAAAGGCATTAAATAGCCGACATTACTGTATTGGAAAAGTGCTATTTTTCATCAGGGGAAGGGGCACTAACGTGAAATAAAATGCCCATTCTGATCTACTACAGAAAGTCCCTCTGCTTTGAACACTGGGATGTTTGTGTTGTATAAACAGAGAGAGAGATTACTGTGAGATTATGTTCCTGGGGTGTTGATCCTCACAAATGGGATCAGCCTCTGATGAATATGACAGCCCAACAATATTTGTTCCGCCGGTTGGAATGTTATGCCTCTTCCTGCTAGTGTCTTTGTAGGATTACAGGCACGATGTGACATCACGCGGACAACTTTTTTTCACTTAAATCGCCCGAAGACGCGGCACAAATCACTTTCGCATGTGAACATGCACCAAACGTGCGGGGTTCTAACTGTCAGGTCAAATCAGGTACGTAGTCAGTCACGGGACGCCTTTTAAAGGCTTCACACTGAGGGGCAACATCTCTAAACTGCGGCATCTCAGAGAGTCATGGCAAACTGTTAAAAGTTTCTGCAAAAGATGTTTGACCCGGGTATGTGTTTACGCCCCCGTGTATCCTTAAGTCACGTCGGCCCACTCCCCCGTGTGTTGTCGGCCTCGGCTTCCTTCACCCTTTTTCTTTTCCTCCGCGCGTCTGTCACATCCCAGACGCCCCTTAGTCCTTTAACTGCGTCGCCCCTAACGTCAGGTGGAGGGGCTGAAGTAGAAGGGTATGAAATATGAATCAGAGTTACATAAGGTGGATTCAGTCGGCTGCCGAAAGATGAGCCGAGTTAAACATCTGTGTACACGAAAACACGCTCTGACTGTCTTACGCGCGCGCACACACACACACACACACACACACACACACACACACACAAATACATGTTCATGCAGCCTACACTACAGCATACACCAATTTATGCTGGCAGCTATTCAAGTCCTGCAGCTATCTTCTGGCACAGCAACAACTACCAATTCTTTCTGACATGTTGGAAATAAACCTCAATAGAAAACTCTTGTTCAAACTCTCTCTCTCTCTCATATATATATATATATATATACATATATATATATATATATATATATATATATATATATACACACACACACACACACACACATATATGTAATGACACCAAAGTAACGAACAGAGACGAGGCCGTTTGTCGACTTTGTCCACGCGTGCATGCACGGACTTTGTTTTCTTGGGTCAAATTCAGTCCCCACATGCTTCCCGACGTCTTGTGCATCTTTATTTCTCTGTAAGAGTGGGCCGTGACCTAAATTGAACGTTTACCTTATGTTTCCTCGATCTAAATATAAACCAGGGGATTGGTGGAGCTCGGCCCGCACGGGACAACGGGGAGAAAGCGCCGACTGAGACACTGCTAATGGAAACAGTTTCCTCACCGGGACCTTACAAAGCAACTAAAGACACTTACCAGGTGTTACATTTCGCTGTAGTTTAAAGTAGCCAGCTGCTAAGGCATATGAATTGGTTTGACAGGGCTCCCCTGGGACCACAGCATTTTTTTAACCTCTATATATAGAAGTGTGAAAACTGTTGATTTCGCTGCAAGTACATCTTTCACTGTGACGTAAAAGTTTGAAATGCAGTTCTCTTCTTTTTTTTTTGCTTCTTATTTTAATGAGCTTTCCTTCACATCGCTAACACCGTGTTATGAATCATGTTCTTTTTTTTTGTTCACACATCTTTGATTTCACATAAACAAGGGGTCAGCAGTAGGTAGGAAAAGGAAGAGTGCCGGGTGACAGAGATAAGGAGGTGGGGGAGACTAAAACTCCACTAAAGCGAAGCACGCTGTCGGATGTAAACATTGAAATGCAAAGAATATGTACGCTTCTCTCCGAAAGGTGACTGCACAGCATGTGTGAACCTTCTCCGCAGCTTTTCACAACCCGATCGCATCTCAGCAGAAAAACAAAGACAAAGCAGAGCGCCGCACGTGCGTCTTTGACATGGTTGCTGAATGTTTTCCTCCACGTTAACTGCATAGACTCATACATAGGACTCTCTCTCTCTCTCTTTCTCTCTATTCACACACATTCATAGCTCCAATAATGGGAACACTTCTTAGTCCCACTGCAGCGTGGCTGTCAGGGATGCTGTACGAAAAACATCAAAGCCACCGCAGACCCATTTTCTTTTTACACCTCATCAATTCTACTCTAAATTTCTCTTTTCTCTCTTCTCTCGCTGTGCTCTTTTAATTCGCTGTCTACTTAGCCCCCTCGACAAAGATTACTCGAATTTGTACCCTTGCTGCACTCGCGGTACTAAGTATTCGGCTGTGCACAGTGGGCAATGGCAGTCAACAAGATACGATACATTTGACGTATTATTCATGTCGTTATTATTATTATTATTATTATTGGTGTTGATGTTGAATCAAAATACACATTGGTCTAAACTGTTTTGAATTTAAAAAAAAAAAGAAGTGCAGTTAAGTATAGTAATGAGCATATAATTATGTGTTGGGTGCACATTTACGAACGCAATAGTGACAAAAAACATTGTTTTGGCTGGAGCCAATCCCAGCTGACACTGGGCGAGAGGCGGGGTTCACCCTGGACAGGTCGCCAGCCTATCACAGAGCCACAAGACATACATGTCTTTGGACTGTGGGAGGAAGCCGGAGAGCCCTGAGAGAACCCACTCATACACGGGGAGAACATGCAAACGCCACACAGGAAGGAAAAATGAATAAATAAATTTAAAAAATATGAATAATGATAAGAATTTCAGTTTTTCTACTCGAAGATGTATACGAGTGTGATATTTTATCTGTGGCCTTAAAAGTAGCCATTGCATGTCCTTGTAAAATGTATGTAACTTCCTCGGGATCCCAGCAGCCTTTTCTCTTCTCTCGAAAGCTTTTGTTCCGCCACGGCCACATGAATGGCCCTGCACACGGGAGTGAGCCGATTGACTTTGTTTTTCTCGCGTTTCTTTGATGCCCTCCTCAGCGTGCCGTCTTTGCAGAAACTAGCCTCCAATCTGACTTCAATCCCAGCTGTACTTCAAGCTCCCTCCTTGCTCCCTCATCCCTCATCCTCCTTCTCACGGTAGCGGAAACATCGCGTCCCACGCAAACAAGCTCCTAATGAGGCCGAACCTCCGTTTTCACACACGGAGACGCGTGCGCGTCCACGCGCAGACCCGCTCGCCCCGTGCGCGCTCACACCCCACCGGTTTCCTCGGGTCGCCGTTACCGACCCTCGTGGCTCTGCCGCAAAAATACCCCCCCCCCCCTCCATCCGTCGGTGTGTTACACACCTCCCTCGCTCCCTCTCTGCCTCGTGCCCCCCTCGTTCCAGCCGTCTCTCTGGGGAGAACGAGCATGGATGTGCCTGTGGGTTTGAAGCCTCTGGAGAGCGGGACACCGATCACAGGAAGACGTGACACAGACGGGATGAACACCATGACAAAGCGTGAGGGACCCCTGCCCTGCACCTACCCTTGTTTTAATTCCCCTCTCCGCGGTATTTTCCAGCGGCCTGCTGTGCCCGGCCAGGGAGCAGCAGATGCTACAGAGTTAAGCCGCAATCGCTCTGCCTTGGCTGCAGGCGACAGCTGCGCTTATATATTCTAAAACAGCAGCATCCTCTTCACCGTGCCACCTCCCTCTCTAGCTGGAAGATTGATAGTTATTGGACCAAACTTATATCGGCTGCAAAGATCCCCTCTCCGCTCCGGTGCACTCTTGACTTGAACGTTGTTCATTTGATCTCTTTTTGTTCAGTCACTTTGTGTTTCATCTATTGGAATCGTTCCTTCCATCTCTTCTTTGTTCTTCTTCCATCAATCTGACTTCATGCACACTGTCTCTCTGCATAGTCGTCTTCCCGTATTTCAGTCTTTTGCCCTCAGTGTCTCGACCTCATCTGGAGTTCCGTCTCTGTTTCCTAATTGGTCTGTCCGTGAAGCCGCTCCATAGACGGGCTTAGTGCCTCTCAAGCTTCCCCACGGATGGAGGTGAATTGATTGGTTTATCCCAGATATCATGGTGGCACAGTTAATGAACATACTCAGTAGAATGAACTTCATTCAATATGGCCAATATGCATGCGTCTGCGTCTGTGAGAGAGGGAGAGAGACTGAGGCAGACAGAATATCTGCAGTGGACTTTGAAGGGCTAAAAATAATGCAGCACTTTTTTGGGGGGTTCAGCCTGTTCCATAATAGAAACCAGCACATCGAACAGCTTTCCGGAGAGAACCTCAGCACATTTAATATTTACTATGATGATGCTCTTACACTGAGCACTTAGCAATTAGCCCCACGCTAGACTGCACTTCTACTCAAGCACCACTGGCTGAACCGAAACCAAAAAAAAGGTGCAACTGTTTCAGTGTGTTTACTGTAATAAGCTCACGTGGGCCGTCAAAAATGATCAACGTCCTGGTTTCTACAGAGGAACATTGACCTGTTATTGCTCCACTGAGTGGGAACTGTTCTCCCCGTCGCCTCCCTGGCGACCAGATGACCTCGCTGTCCAGCCAAGACAGTGTCCTCCTCTAACTTCTTCCACAACCTCCAAACAAAAAAACATTTTTACACCAGATGTTCCGATTTCCCGAGACCAGTGTCAGAAAAAGCCTCCGATACTGCGGAAAATGTCGAATGGGGCATCGTGAGCATAAGGTTCCATGTACCGATTTCAATACCACTCCCTAAAGTAGTTTCACGCGGACTAAACTGAAATCCCCCCGTCTTTGTCGCGCCGAAACAGCTGTTGTGCTGTTCTGCCACCGGCACGTACCGCTTTTAGAGCAGCGAAGAAGAAGTGATTTCAGGTAGTGTGTGGCGACAATTTCTTTCCAAGGAATTTATTCATAGATGTTTTTAGTTTTGAAGTTGCTGTTACTTTAACAGCAACTTCAAAGCAAGTAATTGTTTATTCCTAGATCTATTTATGTGTTCTTTTGCAGTTATGACTGTGAAACAAGATGGTAAAATAAGTTTGATGACATTAATTCCCTCTATATGTCTGTTTTTCAAAAGGCCAAACAATGATGGTAAAAATCATCTCTTCCATAAAGAGTTGGTAGCTGGTATTGGATCCGTGCTCGGTATCGGCCAATGCACAAAAAACAGGAATCGGAATCGGTATCGGGAAGGTAAAAACGGTATCGGAACATCTCTAACTTATTAGAGATGGTATCGGAACATCATCAAATAAAATGTCAGTTTAAAAGAAAATCCTTGAAAATGTAGGCGTATTTTATATATGCACCCACTACACATGGTTCGGTGTAACTCAGTTCAGTGGTTTTTTTCATAATCTTGCAGGCAAAGGGAAAAAAAAAGAAAAACAAACAACAAACAGACACAGGTACGAACAAAACTTCAGCGGAGGTGATAGATTCATAATTTGATTAAATCTTTCGAGCGAAAATGCCAGAAATCAAACTTGAGCTGCGGAAGCCCATATCTTATTTTCACATGTTCTTCATTGTGAAGAGCGAACAACTAAATAAGTGAGAGATTGACGGATAATGAAAATAATCATGCGTCGCAGCTCCATTATACGACATTACCTATAGCAGGAAGTACTGTACAGTGTGTGTCTGTGCGCTCCAGTGAGCATGCTCACAACTCTGTGGCCGCGGACATGCGGGCTCATGGTCTGGATATCAGAGGCTCATTTGGAAATAAACCGACGCTCACTGTCAGATAAGGAGCTTATCGTGTAGTGAGACCATCTCATAATTAAAGCCGAATATGAATAATCTCTAGAGAAACATGTCTCATCAATGCAATGTGAATGGCGTGTTTACGGCAATATTTACGCGTGACACATAACGACGCTTAGGTCATCCTATCGCTATACATCTCTGCGAAGCCATGACAACAACCACCTGAGTGGGCAAACTCTTCATCCATCCACAACACCAAAAGTAATTGTGCTGATATGTTTGCCGAGGGCGCTCGCGTTTAAAACGGCACACACTCGCATCCAAGGAACAACCTGCGCGACACAAACTTTATTCCCCAAAACGAGCAGATTAATAGGGGTTTCCCCCACCCCCCCCCCCCCCCCCCCCCCCCCCCCCCCCCGTGGAGAAGCGCCCAATTAAATATGCGGAGGCTGAGCGGAAGGCAACGGCGGCGCATGAATCAGCCTTGCACAAAACGGGATTTATAAACAATAAGCTGTCAGGATGATGAAATATGCCTTTAAAGTAAAGAAGGGGTAAAACTCACAACCACAACACCTAGACGCACGCACAGATGTACACACACACACACACACACACACACACACACACACATTGGGAAGTGATGAGACAGCTCAACTTTTTGAATTGAAGCTGCCCATCTTTGGTCAGCCCATAAAATTCCCCTCAGAATCACAGGTCTGTACCGTAAAAATTCCAAGTGATATAGGGAATATATGACGGCCTCCCTCCCCTCACCTCCGTCCTCTCTCTCTCTCTCCCTCCCTCCCTCTTTCTCCCCCCTCCCTCCCTCTCTCCCTCCCTCTCTCTGGGGGATTGCTGTGGAAGGGCCCATCCCCTTTGATGTGCGTAGAGCAGGGGCTTAACTCTGCTCTGGCCTGGCTGACTGACTCCAATTCCAGGAGGTATTACCACGCTAACTCTTTAAGGTAAGCCAGTGCTCTGCCACCTCTGCTCCACAGGGGGCCACCGGGTTAACGTGGAGGGATTGTAGTCGGACGGGGGAATTGCGATGTCCGGGGTGTGGCAGGGGTGTAAACAAGGTCGGGGCGGAGGGGGAAGGCGTTGAATTCATGAAGTGGGACTTTGTGCGTGCAGTGTGTGTGTGTGTGTGTGTGTGTGTGTGTGTGTGTGTGTTGCCAGTTTAACTATCTATTCTACTTGATTTATCTTGCTTCGCTGAAGCGTCCTTGTCATTCCCAAAACGCCGAGCTGGAGTCCAAACAACTGGCGGCGGCAGTGGGGGCCGAGGAAGTGGATTACATGTTATCATCCTCTTCTCTGCTGACATCTCATGATGATTAATGAGGAATTAAGCAGCCGCCATCTCTGACTCCGCCATTTAAACCAAACACAAGGCTGCATCCTTCCCCGCGTCCTACCTCTCCACTCGCCGTGGAAACACATGTAATCTATTCAGCACACCGGCGACACACACACACACTCACACACACACTCACACACACACACACACACACACTCACACACACACACACACACACACACACACAAAGGCGAGACGCAATTGGTTATTACTCCGGCTGATCCAGACAAAATGTGACATGTTTGGAAGCAGACTCGACTCCCACACGTTGTGCGGCCGGCGGCGCATGCACGTGTGACTACATGAAAAACCTCTCCCGTGAGCGCGTCGGGGGGGAAATGCGTGTGGAATGACATTTGGTGAAGATGTAGCTGTCTTGATCCGCCGCCGAGCGGAGCGGAGCGTGTAAGGTCCCACAGACGAGCAGGCGGAGACAGATGGGGAGAGACGGGGCAGGTAGCAGCCGGGAGAGGGAAACGCGTCCTGAGAGGTGGGCAGGAAGCCTGGCTCTCCGTATCAGTGTCATGCTCCGCCCGTTTTATATCGGATACACGAGTCAATTATTCAGTAAGGTCACGTGTTCCATCTTATTACCTCCACCAAGGAAAGTTGTGTTTTCACTCTGTTTGTTTGTTCGCAGGGTTGCGCCAAAGGAAAAAACCCACCAGACTTGGTGGAGGGATGGCGCCTGGGCCTGGGAGGAAGCCTCTCCTTCTCTTCCTTTCACCACGTTTGACGGCAAATGAATAATTCAAATTTTTTTTGGACCACTTTCCTTTTTCTCTAGACAATCATGCGGAGGCCTGCTCAGCCTCGGCGGAGGCATGCTCTCGACTGGGTGCCGTTCTAGTTTCATCGTTCGTTCGGGTTGTTTTGTTCATATGAATATGCTTTTTTCGCTTCACATAACGTCCTCAGAATAGGACAAAACAAAAGATGTAGGGGTTCAGCGAAGGGTCAAAAAATACTAGATAATGTGTAGATACAAAAATCCGCTGCCGCTTGACTGTACAGTTTTCTTTTTTGAAGAAAGTTGGCAGCGTATCTGACCATAAGTTGTTTTTTTAAATCCTTCCTTCAGCCATGGATGAGCGGAGAGAAAATCAAACGTGTTTTTCGACATTAAGCACGGGGAGATGATGCAATTTAAAAACATGTGAAAAGCAAGTGAGTCGTGTCCTCCTAACCAGGTTACCTTCCAATGTAGATCAATTAAGCCGGACGCGGCAGCGCACCAGCAGCTCCGGGGAGTGTGTCCACATCAATTAACTTTTGCGAGTTCCGCGTCAATGACTGTGAGCGTTCAATACGAACCTGAAGCTCTTCTCAAGATCGCACGCGCTCAGATCGATGGCCGCCGGCCGACTCGGGTTAGGCCGGAGGCTCCCTTTGGCTCGCAGCACATATCCATCCTGGCAATGAAATGATCTGCTTCTGCGGGCGATTGTGTCTTGAAAACGTTTGGCGCGGATTCATCGCCAGTGTCAGAGTGAAGAGGACGCGCGACCCGTCGTGACTATACGGACAAATGTGCTCATCTCGGCTGCACCTGTCCGTCCCGGAGACGGAGGATTTGCTCTGAGAGTTGTCGCCTGACGTAGTCTTGGTCAAATTTATTCAGACAGAGGGAAGAGAGGGACAGGGAGAGAGATGCATCAGATGCATATGATGAATAGATCATTTTTGAAATGGTCAGCTGATTCACCCTCCGCTTCAGCGTTGGTCGTGGCATTTGGTCGCGTTCCATGAGCCACAGCGAGTGTCCGTCGAGCCCCGCGGCCGCGCGCTCGTGCCTCCGCAGGTCCTGAAAGTCTGCCCGTCGGCCCCTGTCGGCTAAATATAGTGCACTGCCGTCTGTGCCGCCGCATACGGCTCCTGCTATTACAAGACTGATTGCAGCGGTATTGATCACGCCGGCTGAGGAATCGACCTCAGACATGTTTGACATCATCTTCGCCTCCTTTCAGCTGCGTCTCTACGACCTCTCATCCTCTCCATCACGCCTCAGCTCCCTGCCTCCTTGTTATTATTTTCTCCTTTTTCTTCTCCTTCTTTTTACAATTCACTCCCTCAGCTTTTCCTCTCCTCGTTATCACTCTCACTGCCATCACTCTTCTCCGGCACACTCAGCTTCCTCCCGTCCCTCGTCTGCCTCCACTTTTCTCCAGTTTGCTTCTTGTGCCCCCCCCCCCCCCCCCCCCTTTTTTCCCCGCATCTCACACCTCTGTGTTTCTCTCGCGCATCCCATCCGTCCTCCATCGAACTCCTCGTTTCTCAAATCCATCTCATTTTCCATCTGTCGACCCACTGACCACTTTACCGAAATGCCCCCCCCCCCCCCTCCCCCTCCGTTGTTCCTCTCTGCACTTTTGCATGTTTCATTTAAATCTCATCTTCAACTGCCGTCTTTCTTTTTTTTTCACTTCACGCCCGATCCTCCCCGCTTCCCTCACAGAGTGATTACGTGATGGTTGGGCTGGCACAGCTGGCGCAGTTGGGCAGGCGGCCCATCTTCATGACGGCCGCGCTGCAGTGTAGCTGCCAAGTCCTTATTCAGGCAGCGGCGCTGTAGTAATCGCAACAACAACGCGGGTCACTCCGGGTTTTTGGGACTCACCGTATCGTAACGTCTGTCGCGCCGTGATTATCTGACACGTCGTCGTAATCACCGGTGAGCAGGCGCAAGTGAAGTCGTAAAAAAAAAAAATAACCCCAGCGTCCTCTGGGGCTCAAGAGCACCCTGCCCTCGTCCCTTCATCGGTCTCGTTGTCCTTCTTTCACCCGTCCTCGCGGTGTCACAGCATTGACCTCACTGCGACGCGCACCTTTTCATTCCCTCACACCTGCGTGCACCACGTGAACGTGCCTCCTGTGGTGTTGGGGAGCCGACATGGGCTCGCGGGTCGTCGGCGGCGGCGCCGTCGTCTGCAGAACCGCACGTCTGGGATTAAAGGGGGAAAAAGCCTACAGGTCGGAGAAGTCGGGGCTCTCCAGTCCAAACACGGGGCCGAGGGGAGGAACTGAGTCACGGGTGAGCCGGAGCGTGCCGAGGTAAGCGCCTTTTTTCGCCCCGACTCCGTGATTGAATTGCGCGAAGACGACGGTGCTACGACTCAGTTGCGAGCTCGGTGAGCTGTGCCGAACTCAGCATTAGTCAAGCTGTTGTCTTCTTGGCCCGGAGATTTTCCTCGAAGATGAATTCACTATTGCGTAAAGGGGGGAGAGGGAGGTCGGAGGGTGCACTGTGGATGTCCTCACCCTGTCTTCTTTCCACCGCAGTAACAGTCTGTTCAGCCGCGAGTTGCCGCAATCATGGTCAAACAGACCCTGACCCCTCTGTGCTGACAGTAGAAGTCCCCCACAAACACCACTTACATGGGACGGCGGCACATCCATAAACCAGCTCCGTCAGCAGTGGCAATACCATCCTGACACTTTTATCTAAGGCTCACTATATTAAATTCGGTCTCACTGAGCACAAACTGTAGATCTGGGTGAGAATTTTTTCCTCCATTCTTACGTTATCGAACGGTAATAATAACTCAAAAGCAGACGTACTGGCCAGTTGTTAACATGCCATAACGGAGATGTTTCATTCCTCGCCACGATCCAATATTTGAATGATTACCGACATAAAAATCTAAGCTCACTACATAAAAAAGGAAAACTCACTATGGATTATTACAGGCAGGACCTTAACCCCATCATGCACAAATCATTTCTAATTTGCTGAACATGAGGCAGAGTATCAGGGTTGGTTCACTGTTTTGAATTCACACGTTAAAGGTAGATTGGTTCCGTGACACATTTCTCCAATTTTAATCAGGCTGTCCACAATAAACAATATGCAGTTATGATTAGCATTTTAAAATCCAGCTACAAAAATAGCCGTTCCACACAGAATTCAATACGGCAGGGACAGAAACAGCTAAGAACTAAATATGTAAAATCCATCTCGTGTATTCTGACTCACTCATTCTGGAAAATGCCTCAAATATGAATAACACACATGTTTTCCAGTTTGGTAAAACTTGGTCTTTGGTTACTTTTTTAGTGAAGTTCCAGCAAACATCTACACTTAATCCAATAAAAGGGCATCGTGGGATCCATCTGTAGTCTCCCCAGCTGAGCATCTGATTGTTATGTAAGGCTAAGTGTGTGATACACACACACACACACACACACACACACACACACACACACACACACACACACACACACACACTCCAACGCATCCAAGTGAATACACACGCAAGCACACCGTGCTCATACACACACACACACACACACACACACACACACACACACACACACACACACACACACACACACACACACTCTAACGCATCCAAGTGAATACACACGCATGCACACCGTGCTCATACACACACAGACACACACACACACACACACACACACACAGACACACACACAGACACACACACACACACGCGCGTGCCTCTGTGTTATAATGTGACTCAAACTGAACACACAAACAAGCTGCGGCAGCAGACAAACAACACTTGGGCCCACTTTGCTCATCTCCCGCTCTCTCACATCGCTCCATCTTTACTTCCCGTCATGGCTCTGAAGCGCGCATCGAACACTGACTTGAACAAAATAGACGATTCGTCGAATCATTTCAGCCATTTCATGCGTCAGTGTCGTTCGAGTGGTGAGCTGCGGCACCTTTGCAGAGCGATGTCCTCCTTTGGGGTTTTTTTCCCCCCGCATTTGTTCAGTGGGCAAATTAGCGTCAGTAAAAAGGAATCAGGATGAGCTGTCTGCTGCAAAAGGCAGATTCCCCCAAAATGCTCAAAAGGGTGTATGGAATGGACCATACTATGCAAAGTATTATTTCCACTACTGCATAATAAATGTATTATTTTTTTTTCATTAATTCATGGATAATTCAGTTGATAAAATGTCCAACATGATGTCTTCAAATTTTAAACTTTAAAATTGAATATATGTGAGTGGTAGTCTGTTGGTTGGCATAAACAAGACTCTACTTCTGGGCTGTGTGAAAATATAATCTTCCCCTACATATCACAGATAAAACAAGGAATCGGCTAATCTGGTAAATAATCAGCAGATGAATCCCTATAGAAAATAACTACATGACAAACACAATTGAGACGCTGGACTGAGAAAAACATTTGGCATTTTCTTCAGCAAATGACTCAAAAACAACTATTTAATTATCAAACTCTTTGCTTACTTGCATCCATTGACTGATCGATAGAAAAACACGTCTGAGCGTTGCGTCAGCAGACGGGTGCGGGGCAGAAGACAAGAGGCGGGCTACGCACCAATGGCAATAACGTGAAAATTTGCGATGAAAACACACTGACTTTTCATCTGTAGAAACCTGCGTCCATACTTGGCCCCACGCCGACTCAGCGCGTCGTGGCCTGGTCGGTCTGCGCGTGGCGGCGGCTGAGGTGCGTTTCGTCCTCTCGTATGAGGAGTGCGTGATTCTAACAGGGCTGGAGCTGTGAGCACCGGTCGGAGGCAGATGGTCTCCTTAATGCAATGATGTGGTTACGTAAGACCTGCTACTGCTGCCGCTCCTGTCTGTCTGTACTGCAGCACAGAGAGAGAGTGAGGGAGAGTACGAGTGTGTGTGTGTGTGTGTGTGGAAACACTGAGGGGCAGATGGGGATTGATGGGGTAAATCAGGGGGAATTGACTTGTTGTCCTGGATTTGATGAACTTTTCTCCCTCTTTAACCCATCTCCTTCAATGGCCCACAAGACAGACTGGAAACACTTATACATACACAGAGTGAGCAGGAAGGGGGGGAAGAGAGAGGGCGAGAGAGAGAGGGACGGAGAGAGATGGAGAGAGGGAGAGAGAGAGAGAGAGGGACGGAGAGAGAGGGACGGGGAGAGATGGAGAGAGGGAGAGAGAGAGAGAGAGAGAGAGAGAGAGAGAGAGAGAGAGAGAGAGGGACAGAGAGAGATGGAGAGAGGCAGAGAGAGAGAGAGAGAGAGAGAGAGAGAGAGAGAGAGAGGGACAGAGAGAGATGGAGAGAGGCAGAGAGAGAGAGAGAGAGAGAGAGAGAGGGACGGAGAGAGATGGAGAGATGGAGAGAGAGAGAGAGAGAGAGAGAGAGAGAGAGAGGGACGGAGAGAGATGGAGAGATGGAGAGAGGGAGAGAGAGAGAGAGAGAGAGAGGGACGGAGAGAGATGGAGAGAGGGAGAGAGAGAGAGAGAGAAGCCAAGGGAACAAATCAAATTTTTAAAAAGTCATGAGACCGTTTCCGAACATGCGTATTAACACAAACACACCAATACATTTGTGGATACTCACGTGCTCCACTAGAGATTTATCGCATGGGGGTAGACAAAACAACATGAATAATGAATGGAAATTGCCTTTTAACTATGTAGTAACTGAAACACAAACACTTGGCTTCAGTATGAACGGACCGCATGAGGTTGAAAGTCAGCGCGCAGCATTCGTTACCCATGTGGGATGTCTGGGAACCGGAGTCATTGTTGGTGATTGGCCCTTTTACTGCAAAGTGATGCGCCGACGTTCACCGGTCACTGGTCACGTACCTCGCTCGCTCTGCGAGGAAACCAACAAGTCCTCCGAACTGAGCGACAAAATATGTTTCGTTGTTGTCCACAAATGGCAAATGGACCGCGTTCATGTAGCACTGGAACCTAACACAGAGGGCTACGCCGGTGGGGACAGGTGACGGAAGAGGATGGAGGATTGCCAGTTGGACCAACAGATTCAGGAGTCTACAGGGGTGGGGACGCTCCAGCCCCCAGTAAATGTTTCAGCCGCAATTTGATCGGGCCCGCAATATGATTCATAAACACATAAAAGGAAACTCAGATATACAAAACTATTCTCATAACATATATATATATATATATATATATATATATATATATTTGGGAGTCGTGCACGGACAAATGCACTCGGATGGAGTCATCCCTCTGTGGCAGACTTTGGTTTGTTCCAAACAAGCGGCCTTCGCAAGACGCGACTTCTCACACAGGAGACGAGTGTCGCGCCGGCAAGTTTTGTGGTGAGTAAGCTAATAGCTGAGAAGCTGAAACCTTAGTCAGTGGACGAGTTAGTGCAGGAGCCTTGTTGCTGCTGCTGTGGAGCTGCCAGCACCGGACAAAGTGAAAACCCGCAGTGACCTTTCGACACCACCGAGCGTACAAACCTCCCTTGGGCACTTGTCCAGAGGTTTGTGGACAAAAGGAGATTCAACCCATCGCTTGAGCCGTTCGACGCGGGACCAGCAGGTGTGCCTGGCAACCTCCAAAAAAAAAAGGAAACCGCTGAGGTGTCAAAGACAACGGCGAGCTCAAAGCCAGGCACGGCCGCCTCGCTCCGTACGGTGCGAACGCCCCTCGGGGGTTTTCTCGTCGGACGCGCAATCTGAAGTCGGCCCCTGTCTTCCGTGTGGGACGACCCCGCCCCGCTGCTGTGTTTTCTTCCCAATGCTGAGTCTTTGCAACGATTCGGGGACTTGAGCCAAGACCTAGGGAAAAACCTAGCCTGGCAAGAAGAGGAGACGCAGTTGTGGACATCGCGTTGAGAGAGGTTAGAGAGATATACTGCGTCCATTCAGAAACACAGCGGAGCTATGGCCCCTCGGAGGACGTCATAAAAATTCAAATGGCCCTTGATGGGCAAGAGGTTTCCAGCCCCCCGATCGGAGCAGCAGACATAAAGCAAAACACTGGCTGGATTATATTCAGGGGGAAATGTAGTCGTTGAATGAATGAAACATTATGTGTATTAACGGCGGCGGTGTCGCCGAGGCGATGGCCGGGGGCCGATGGCGGGCGGATAAAACGCAAAGACTCTTCACGACTGTTAGTTTAGGGCAACGACAGTGTTCGGGTAAGATTGTGTTGTTGTTGTTGTTGTTGTTGTTTATTCAACGTGAAGTGTCTTAAATCACTTTGACCATTTTTTGGGACCCAACTATTCCTTTTTTCTGGATCCTACCTGAGTGCAGTGAGTGTCTTCAAAAAGTTGAACGAGGCCGCATTCACTCATTCGAGACTTCTGCCCCTGTCGGGCGCTCGACGGGGCAGAAGTGAACCTCTGTCGGCCTCGTCCGTCCTTCGGTTGCGGACTTTGTTATTTCCATGTGGACTTTCGCTGTTCGACACTTTCTGTTTTTATTCTGGCCGCGTCACCTCTGTGCCTCCGCTGAGTCGCCCCTTGTCATCCCGGTGTACCGCCGTGACGAAAGGCCGCGTCTGTTTTGGATCATGAATCTGACTCAAAGTCTGCGTTCGGATCCTCACCCATGAAAAGAAAAAGAAAGAACACACGTGGACACAAAGAGCGCGATACATGAAGCCAGGGAGAACTGCTAATCGGCTTGAAACCTACCTGACTCACCTCTCTGTACGCGATTCCAACCATGACTAAGCCACCTCAAAGAGGAAACGTTTGCTCATTGAGTGTTTCTGGTATTGCGTCCACCCCCTATAGATCCCGGCTGGCAGCTCAGATCCTCACTCAGATCCCACGTAACAACCTGCAGGGCTGAGCCAGTTCATGAACCTTCTCCTATTTATCTATTATTTTCCTGCCACTGCGAGGTTCTGTTTCCATGGTAATATCCAGCATATTCCAGTTATTTATGTTGGCGGGGCTGTTTGCAATGAGGAGAATGAGATGGGTACCGAGAGTTCGTCTGGAATGGGAATAAAATAACGGCGCGCGGGCGGGAAACAATGTTCCAGAGAATGTGAGAGGCACACGTCAGGACAACCGGCGTGTGGATTAGTCTTTTTTTCAAAGAAGCGAGGCGTTGGGGAGAAAAGGAGGAGAGAGGGAGCGAAAGGACGGACTGAGCCGTGCGATCCGCCGCGAGGAAAAGCCGCAAGCCCCCGCTGCTGCGAGCTTTGGACCCCAAACGCCTTATCGGGGAACCAAAACAGCGATCAATTATTCAACAGGTACAGAGCGAACCGGCTACAGAGGAGAAGACACGGGAGGGGAGGAGAGGAGGGGGGGAGACGAGACACATCCTTCACGGGAGTTCTGCACAAAGGATTCGAATTTCTTTTTATTTTCTCCTTTTTTTTCACCGCCCGTCAGCGTGTTCAGAAATGCGCTATACGCGGTCCGCTGATAACACGCAGCCGTCACTTTTTGACAAATGCCGCAGCAACAATGAACAAATGTGGGACTTGAGGGCTGCGGTGTTCGTCGGCTTTACGGTTGTGTTTCTCTTTTCTGAGAATGAGGGGAAAGTGTCAATGTGACCACCAGCCCTTGTCTGGGCAACGTTTAAACAGACATTGAGCTTTACAACAAATGACATGTCGGACCGTTTTCCATTTCTGCAAACGAAGCGACAAACTGGCTCAGAGGTTTGTCACCAGTGTGCCCGTGTTCACCACTGACGGCCACAGACTGTGCATCCAAACGGGCGTAGTCGCGAGGTCCGGAGAGCGAAGCCAATGCGGCGGTGCCCTGCACCTGTATTCTCCCGTACGACCAGCAGAAGGCGACTCCACTGGTCGCAGGGAGAAGCCAGTTTCTTTCTCCACACGCCTCTGAGAAAACTTCCCACCCCCGAACCGTGACGTCAGCAAACATTTTCCCGAGACGCTCATGGTTCAATAGTTTCAAGTCCTCTTCAATGCAGCCGGATGGTCATTTTGTAAATTGTGGTCCTATTTAGAGTGAATTAGATGATAAAGCGCCGTATGCACTGGTGGGGTTGGATACTGCGTGATTGACGGCTAGTACCATGTTTTCAGGTGTACAGTAGGTGGACGTGCAGTGGACACCCCCCCCCCCCCCCCCCCCCCGCTTCTCCAAATACTCTGGTTCTTCCAAAAAATCAAGATGGCCCTGGCCGAAATACTAAACACAAGGCTTCAAAGCGGCCGCTCGCAAACCAACGGGTGACAACTCTGCGTTGCCACTCGGTTGGAGCCTGATGCCTGATAAGAACCATATGGGTGAAAAACTGATGAATTTTTTTACATTTCTGAATGCTTTCCCCCGGCCTCCGGCTGTAATGCGAAGCTTCTCCAGGTACGTAGTTAATGCGAAGACACGCGAGGGGATATCGGTCGGCTCAACTCCCTCTCAGAGAGAAAGCAAATATGCCTATTTTCAAAAAATATCCATTGTGCACATCCTAAGGTTTTGACTTCTGAGATAAGACAGGCCCGCATTAACATAAATACTGGTGGCTCGTTCACTTCTCTGTGCAAACAAAACCAAAAAACAACCACTTACACACATGGGAAATATCCAGTCTACTCTGTTTTCACTTGCCACTGGCTCGCTCTTTTTCTTATTTTTTTGATCCTCCACTAGGTGAAGTCTATTTCCGAATAATCACTTATTTCCTTACATTAGTCTGTTTGTCTCTGCCTCACACGTTGTTCCTCTCTTCCCTGTCTTTCCTGCATGTCTGCATCAACATCGATTCAGTTCCTGCTCTCACAGCGATTCCTGATTCACACACACACACACACACACACACACACGCACACGCACGCACACACACACACACACACACGCACGCAACTCTTATGATCACGGTCTTCATGCTATGTGATCACCCACATCTACTGTATATCCTTTTTAAAAAACACTTTCTCACACTCATGTAAGCACACATCTCTCTCTCTCTCTCTCTCTCTCTCTCTCTCTCAATCTCTCACTCACACACACACACACACACACGCACACACGTTAATGCACACCTAGCTCCAGCCGTTGCTAAGTGAACCAACAATCAGACGGCTCACCGCGGCTCCTCACAAGGAGTAATGTCTCATTTGATCGGGGCGCCTTGTTCACACAGGAACTTCCCGCTGAGCGTACAGCCGACTCTCTAAGTGAACCACGGAGATTCGTGAGCGAAAAAAAACAAATGAGCGCACCACATTTTGCGAAAAAAACCCCACTTCAGCAACGACTTTGCTGCAGCGGCAATTTAACACGTAGCACGAGTCTAATTAGAAGGGAACTGAAGCATAATCCATTTCCACTTTGTGTAAACAAAACCATAAGGCCAGCACAGAAAAAAAGGAACAATGCAAAAAAGAATGCAGTGTAATATTGACTTTACAATGGCTGGCTCCATTTACTTGCACTATAACCTCGGGAATATTGAAAGTGCAAAACTGTTTGTTTGTACATAAGGATAAATGTGTGTTGGGGCTCTGTCTGGCAAGAAAGCTTGAATATAGCACTGCAGTGCCGGTTCATGCTCTGCACAGCATCGTTTGTTGTCTGTTTGGTGTTTGCGTACACAGCATCAACACAATACCCGCTCATTGAGCTTTTCTTTTTTTTCTTTTGCATTGTGTTAGTGAGAGTTCACCGGTTTAGACGCTCTGAACATGTAAAACATCCGCTGCTCTAATTGTTTCAACGCGTTGTTTATACGCGGCGTGCCGATAACAGATGCCGAGCACGGCCCAGGGAGACCGCCCGTGCAACCTGACGACGAAATAGAATTCAGCAGGCAAGACCACGCCGAGCTCAGAGGCAGCAGAAGAAAGACGGAGTCTGTGAGTGACCTTGAGATCAGGCAGCAGGAGCCGCTGCAAAGGTCATTGATATGCACAGCCATCGCGCGGACGCCCACTGTGTGCGGCGGCGGCGGCGGCGGCGTGTGTGCTGATGCGTTTCATCCCCTCCGCCACTGTGACTTGCATTAGAGATGTAATTGATTATCATACGAATTCAATTTCAGCCATCAAATCCCGAGACGATTAAGTTCTCTGATATGGTATATGAACAGGATCTGCAAGCAGCACCACGTCCCCTAAATAGTGTCCCTCTGCCTAATCTTTAAATCTGTCCACCGCCTCGGGATGTCAGAAGCAAATTTGGATCAATCTCAGCACTAAATTACCCCCGCCATTTGGTGCCTCACGACCCGAATAAACATTTAGTCACTAATCCATATGTTATTATCACCCACCAAGGCCGTCGGGGATGCTGGTGAACACACAAACGCACCACCATGAAAAACAGAAACAGCAACCTCTAATTGTGCGACTTGTTGACGTGACAGTGGCCTGCAGGCAACATATGTGCGCCGATGCAATTGTCAGGTCAGAGGGAGAAAGGATGCGACATTCGTCTTTTTTCATGACGCCGTCTGATGGCTGTGTTTGTTTTTAAAAAAAATAGATGAAATGAAATCCGTCCTCTGACATTGCATGTTTGGAGATGATGAATAATTTCAACCCGATTAGCATGGATGACTTATCGATTTTTGAGTTGCCTACAGCAGGTCGACATTTGTGCTTATACATACAGTAAGTGTTTGGATAGAATGAGGACAAAGTTCTCATTTGGTCGAGCAGCCGGTAGTGCATAATGCTGCTGGAAAGTTTCATAATCATGCCAGACTGTATTCACATTCGAGCCAGTGGCCCTCGAGCGAGGTTGAAGCAATAGTCTGAATGAGCAGCGACTTGCAGTTCTACCATCACATATTGATATTGATCAGAGAATTTCAGTGCAGAGCTGGAGTTAGCTATAGATTAGCATGGCTAAAGGTAATATCACAGAACACTTCGCTGCCTCACATATGGCAATTTTCTTTTCTGGATTACAGTGTCGTCATTGGGGGAACCAAGAGGATGAAATCATGTTAAGAAGTATATAATAAGGTGAGAAATGAGAAGACAAAGAGACTGGGCTCAGGTTCACTTCTCAATAAGAGTAGGCGTGGAAAATGAATAACGTGTTTACACACATTCCATGATATTATTGCCCGAAATGTGAAAATGTGAAAACTCAGTTATTCTAGAAAGGGAGTGGTGCATCATGAATGCATACTCCTTCTCTGAGACGTGATGAACAGATTTGTTTTCTTATTCAGTGTGACTTCCTGAGAATATTATTATTATTATTATTATTATTATTATTATTATGTCCAATGTGAATAAATCATAAAAACAGCCTCATTAAAACTTCACAGATCCTCCCTGAGACTTATCACATTTTAACGTTTTTTTTTTTTTCCCACATTAAAATAATTCAGTGATAATTCTCTCTACGTCCACGGGGTACATTGCAATCAGGAACCCTGGAACAGGATCCAGACATAGGATTGACGACTGAGACCATAAACTCCTCAGGAAAACGTTATTAATCGAGTGGGAAGCAGAGTCATCTTCTCACGGACTTCTGTTTGCGACCGGCGAGTTGCCCTCTGTTGGTCATTCCAGAGGATACAGGCTCCAGGTACTTGGCTTCATTTTCTGGACCCTGTGACTTTGTCCATTTTTATTGTCAACAAGCAAGTTTGAGTCGGGTAACAATAACAGTTTTTCGAGCTTTAGCAAAGTTCCCCTTTTTATGAAGTTCTCGACACAGTACCACTCTGCACGAGATTATGTAGCCTTGACCGAAAGTAGAAATGTTGATCATCCATCCAGCCATTATCTATACAGGTTATCTTTCGAGGGTCGCGTATCACACCTCTAGGTCAGGTTGGAACTAACCCCCCTGCTGAGCCCTTGCGCTGATCAGCTGCAAACAAGGGATTTGTTTGTGTGATCCAGTGTCAGCACTGTCAAACGTCATCCACATTTACCTTTCGAATCGAAGCTAAATCGAATCTGTGACTATTCAAGAGGGGGAAAAAAAGGAATTGACTGATCACGAACGATGAATGAAGGAAACTCTAAATAGATGAACTTTTATTTCACTGTCTCAAGTGTTTATATCGCCGATAAAGAAATCTGGAGATTAATAGAGACAGCCTTAAAGTTGGAGACAGAGGCAAAGTCAAGGAAGGGAAACAAATCCAGCTTCAAACAAGCTGGAAAACAAAGCGTCGGCAGCTACCCAAACCAGGCAGCTCGCAGCCAATCAGCCTGCCAGGCCTCTCTGCTCTCCGACTGGGGCTGGCAGCGGGAACTGGCCAAGCAGAGAGATGGAGAAAGAACGGGAGACAGACGAGGAGAGGGAGAGAGAAAGAGAGAGGGAGTTTTCATTACACAAAAACACTTATCCTCCCTCTTCTCTCTTCTCTCCCGCCTTTGTTTCATCCCACCACAGAGAGATTCCGTGGGTGAAGGTGACAGGCATAGATAACTGTATCTCGGGCAGACAATGCACAATTACTCTGAATGTTAGCATTGTTACTGACAGTCACATACAGTATTTGTAGGAGGAGACACAAAGCAGCGCCTCAGCAATCACTGCTGTATGTGTGCGTGCGTGCGTGCGTGCGTGCGTGCGCGCATGCGCCTGTGCGTGTCTACGTGGGTGGGTGCGGTGCTTTCCATCCGAAATTACGGGAAGATTAAAATTAAAGCTTGTCTCCCTCTAGCCAGCGAGCTCTCTCTGTGTCTCGTTTGCTCTGTCATAGACACACACACACACACACACACACACACACACACAATGACAGCACTAATCAGCCCTCTGTCAAGCCCATTAGGTCCCCACCCTTAATGAGGAGATCGCCCAGCTTGTGCCCCGACTTGAGCCAACCAAGTGTGCTAACAGATAATGATGTGCACGGGTGTGTGCATGTTGTTTCCCTCCTCCAGGTTTGGGCCGCATCGAAATGACAAATGACAATCTTCTCAGTGTCTCCATTAAAGAATCTGTTTGTTTTTTTTCTATTATGCTGTCAGGGCTCAGTCAGCCGTGCACTAAACTCATCACAAAACAGTACCCTGACAATCTGCCTTTCACTGAAGCCTCTCTGTATATGTTATCCTTTGTGTGTGGGGGGGATTGGCAGATGAGTCACAACTTCACAAATAGACTTCTAAATGTCCTGGTGTTTGTTGTTTCATATTTCTGCAGCATGATTTCAGCTATAACTGAGTGAGTGGGCATTTTAAAAAAATGGAACGCCATGTTTGCAGGTTGTGAAAATGGCTTTTTAAGGATTTGTAAAGTTAAGTGGTTGTAACTGGACTTTCGTGCGCGTGCACCTTCGCGTGCGCGCACAGAGAGAAAGGGAGGCTGAGCGAGGGATTGGAGGAACCCCCCGTCAACACATCCACAGGCAAGGTCATCGTGGTCGAGCCGCGCGTCCTCTCTGTCATCAGCCAAAACAGCCACGTGGCAGCGTGAGAGAGTAGAAACGGCGAGTTCCTGTGCCCCCCCCCCCCCCCCCCCCCCCCCGTGTCCCGGAGGTGAGAGCCCCCGCCTGAGTGCACAAGTGAAGTCAACACACCCCGCTGCCGGTTGGCGTCTCTTCCTTTCACACCAATTTAACCAGACGCTCGCACCAACGCGCGCGTAATGAAGCCATAAGTACGCGGGCGCGCACCATGTGCCCAAATGGATGACACTTTCATAACAATCCACCCGATTGTGAACTTTTTGTTTTCTTCTTTTCTCCTTTCTAACACTCTCTCTCTCTCTCTCTCTCGGTGTGTGTGTGTGTGTGTGTGTTTTGGCTCTCACGCACACGCGCGGGCGCGCGCAGCAACCAGCAGCCACCCTCTTGCAGGCAAGTCGCACAAACTGCAGTGCGGCAGCGGTTTCGCTATTTTAAGAATGATTTTTACATGAAGTGGATAAATATTTAATTTGCTTTTTTTTCCTGCCCCGGCCGACGGCGCGCATTGGGAGGCTTGGTAAGTTGTTGAGGCCGCGCCGACGAGGCTCCTCTGGGACTCCATTTAGCCAAAACGTTTAATAATAATAAAAAAATGATTTAAAAAAAAACCCAAATGATTTGTACCAACTCTCGCAAACACACACTCCGCAATGAACAGCTCAACAAAAGCGAGTGGATTTCTCTTCCTCTTACCTCTCCTGAACATATTGGCAGCGGCGTTTTGGACCGTCTAGTAGTGTCGGTGCCGGAGTAGCATCCCTGCGAAGAGTCCGATCCTCTGCTGCCGTTGAGCGAACCTTTGATTCCCTGTGACCGCGAATGTCTTGTCTCCTCGGTGGCTCTTGTTTTCGCAGGTGAAGAGGAGGAGGAGGAGGAGGAGGAGTGGGGTCGGATGATGCTCGACAGAATTAAGGATGAAAACAGCGGGCGCAAACGAAGTTGTCTCCTCCGCGCTTTTCTTTTTTCTTCTACTGGATAAAGAGGTGGCGAAACCATGTCCCGTCACCAACGACACAACTCAACTCACCCGCCATGTCTGCTGTTGACGGGTCTACGATACGCATGCTGACTTGAGTTGATGCCCGAACCACAGAGAGGATTGAAAACAGTCCCCAGCTCCTCCTCCTCAAAAAAAAAAAAAACCCCACAACGAGAGGAAGTTTCTTGTTTTGTTGTTGTTATGTCTTCACCATCGTCCTCCTCCTGTCGGTTCGTCAGGTTCATGCGGGTCAGGTGGAGTCTGAAATGTGCAGCGTGAGTCAGTGTCGTCCACTGTCTCCGTTACCGGAGAGATCCGAGGCAGCGGCTTCACCCTCCCTCCGCGAGATGTGACTGATGAGAGCCTGAACCTCTCTCTCTCCTCTCCATCTCTCTCTCTCTCGCTCTCTCTCCTCTCTCTCTCTCTCTCTCTCTCTCTCTCCTCTCTCCATCTCCCTCTCTCCTCTCTCTCCTCTCTCTCCTCTCCCTCTCTCCCTCCTCCTTGCTCTCTCTCCCTCTCTCTCTCTCTCCTCTCTCTCTCTCTCTCTCTCTCTCTCTCTCCCTCCTCCTTGCTCTCTCTCCCTCTCTCTCTCTCCTCTCCATCTCTCTCTCTCAATCTCTCTCTCCCTCTTTATCTCTCTGTCTCTCTCTCTCTCTCTCTCCCTCCTCCTTGCTCTCTCTCCCTCTCTATCTCTCTATCTCTCTCTCTCCCCCTCTCTCTCCCTCTCTCCCTCCCTCTCCCTCTCTCCCTCCTCCTCTCTTTCCCTCTCCCTCTCTCTCTCTATCTCTCTCTCCCTCTCTATAATTCCCTCTCCCTCTCTCTCTCCCTCCTTCTCTCTCTCTCCCTCCCTCTCTCTCATGAAGCAGTTAAATGTTCCCATATTAAAACCCTCCTTGTTTTAATTCGTGTGCCTTCCACTTATGTCCAAGTCTCCACTTTCACCTTTATTGCCCAGAATTCAATTTCATCACAACAACCCCTGCATGCTTTATGGCCATGAATGCTGCATAAACAATATTACCACTGCTTGTTATAGACTACAGTTAATTCACTCTCTCTCTCTCTCTGTTTCTCTCTCCTTATGATCCCTTTTCCCCTATGTCTTGCTTTCACTGCCTCCTTTTCTTTATTGGCATGGTCATATTCAAATTTAGTACAATAGCTATGGTGAAAGCATGTTGTACAGTACACAAGGTTTGCAGTTCATGGATAATGATTTTGCATAAGCAAAACATAATTTTTTTAACTCCTATTTAGGGCGTTGATTTTATGAAATATTTTTTAAATAATGGAATGTAATAGTCATGGTGTAACCTTTGGAAAAGCAGAAGTATATTGAAATATAACAGACAAATGTTTCAATATTTCTACATGTACTTTACCACAATAAACTGGAAAATATTGCACTTTTTAGCCCACCTTACTTTTCTTCAGCTGCCTTCGAATGGAACTCGTGAGCTTGTGGTTGCTACGTAGGAAGTCGTCACTCGTGTATATGATATACTTGGCGTGGTGAGAACACGGCCGCTATAGGCAACGCTGCAATATTAACGTCGCTGTCTGAATCTTGAAAAACCACAGTGGCTAACCAGTCAGCAGTCGGGTAAGGTAATGCAGGAATTGCAAAGCCATAATGACAGAGGGAAAAGATCAGTGTTCAGAACTTTTGCTAGGTAACTCCAAATTCGGTCCAGGTGCCTCCTGTTTGATTTGTCTGGAACTCATGACTTCGTTTAGAAAGGTACACAACTGTGTATAAGGTCTCACAGTTCACACTGCATGTTTGGCCAAAAACCAAGCTATTAAGTCCAAGGAACTCTCTGTAGACCCTACCAAGGAAATTTTTGTGAGGCATAGATCAAAAAAGAAAGGAGTTTCGTAAGTTTTGAGTGTTCCCAGAGGCCGAGTGGCCTCAATAATTTTGAAATGAAAGAAGTTTTGAACCACCAGGACCCTTAATAGAGTTGGATGTTTGGTCAAAACTGAAAAACTAAGAGCTTCTAACAGATCGTCAGGAGCCCAATGCAGAGATGGGAGATCGGATTTGTTTTCATCAGTCAGGCCCTTATGGAGTGGCTAGGCAGAAGCCACTTTGAGTAAAAAGCAACTGGCAGTCTGAGAGGATAAAGATAAAGATTATGAGGTCAGATGAGACCAAATTAAAGGCACAACTCAGAGCACTACCTCTGGTGGAAACCAGGCACTCATCACCTGGCTGATACCGTACGTGCGGAGGAGAAAGCTCTCGGCAGCATCATACTATGGTTTCTGCTCAGTGGCAGAGACGGGTCAGAGTTAAGGGGAAGGATGAACGCATCCAAATGCAAAGAGGTCCTCGACTAAAAACCTGTTCAGCGATGCATGCGGCCTGAGACGCGGGGTAATGGTTCGCCTTTTTCAGCAGGAAAATCAACCAAAGCAAACGGCCAAGACTGTCCTTGAGAGGCCCGGCCAAAGCCCCAGATTTTTGCCACCCCGGAGAACATCTGCGGAGAGACCTGAAAACCCGCGGTTCACAGACGCTTCCCATCCAATCTGCCTGAGCCCCGGAGGATCTGCCAGGAGGAAAGGGATAAACTGCCCAAATCTAGGTGTGCAAAGCTTGCAGAGATTTGCCCAAGAAGACACGAAGCTGTAATGGCTGCCAAAGGGGGCTTTCACAAAGTGCTGAATCAAGGGTCTGTACTTTTAATCAATGTTAAACTCAAATCTACAACACCCCTATAGTGCAAAAATGCAAAGAGTGAAGGGGTCTTCTGAAGCCACTGTAAGTTACGGCTCTGTGTCTTCCTTCAACCACTATCCCGGATTATGTTTTGCTGTTCATGTGGCAAGTGTTCCCCGAATGAGTTTTACATTTGCTGGGGAGTCTGTCAGATTCTTGGTCCCTGAGTTTTTGTCCTGTTAGAGAACTTGGTCCTTACGTCTCTGCAGGGATCAAAGTGTATCTCTGTTGCTATCTTTTGAAAGCGACACTGCGGCCTTGATGGGTTTTCGAGGTCCGTCCGTGTCCAGAAGTCTCCATTGCCAGGTTGCGTCGACTGAGTTTACTTCGCGTCTTTTCTCGACTCTTGGTCACTCGTGGTGCCCAGATGGTACCGTCACTGCCACTCTGTGTTGTCTGTTCATGACTGAAGTGTATTCTGAGTGGTTGCAGTCCAATGGCTGATTTACTTTCCTTTTTATCTGTGGCTATAATTGGACCACCACAGATTGAGTGAGGCGTGTGCTCGTGTCTCTCAACCTATCATATCCAGTATGTTTCCCATTTTCTCTTTTTTCTCAAGTTGTCATCATCTGCTTTCAATCTGTTGAACTTACTAACAAAACAATTACCCGCCAGTTTGAATGACGTTGACGTCCGGTTGTGTATCTGTGTGTATTATGAAACGTAACAAAGCAGTACTGCAAAATCAATGCAGTCGTATGAGGAGTCTTGAAAATGGAAACAAATTGGCAAATGTGGATGAGAACAATAACAGCTTCCATGTGTTGCTCAATTGGCTTTTTCCTTTGGTTATGTCATGTACTGATATATTTAGCTGTCTCCGGGGAGGTTTCCTCTCCCGCAGTTTAATTCTTCATATTCAATTTTTGTCAAGATTCTTGAGGGCATCCTGCTTTCTCTCTGCTGTCTTTGTTTTGTCCAGTTATTATTCCTCCTCTCTCTCTCTCTCTCTCTCTCTCTCTCTCTCTCTCTCTCTCTCTCTCTCTCTCTCTCTCTCTCTCTCTCTCTCTCTCTCTCTCTCTCTCTCTCTCTCTCTCTCTCTCTCTCTCTCTCTCTCTGCGCAAGAGCTGAGAGGAAAATCGTACCGTTGGCCACAACATATGATGGAATTGTCCCCTTGACGGATATAATCTGTATCTTCAATGCCAAAAAGCAATCTCCCAATCTCTTATTAACTTTCTCACTGATTTCTCTCTCTCTCTCTCTCTCTCACACTCTCTCTCACACACACACACACACACACACACACACACACACACACACACACACACACACACAGCATTGATAGAGTGTATGACTTAATTGAAACCAGTGCAAGATTCATCATAGATTAACCTTAGTCGTCATCCCGACTGTCCGTTAAGCATGACGTCATGGCTCGCTGCACTATAATTGCACACACTCCGAATATTTCATCATATGTGTACGATGAGTTTGTCTTAATTAGTTAGTTTGATGATTGACTGGTGATTGGTCGACAGACTGTGCCTTCTAGTGACGTCAAAGGGGCAAGATGGCAGCACTGACGTGTTGTCAACTTCTGAAGTTGTTATTTTGAACATGCTGCCTTTTTACACACCCAGCAGACATGGAGCAACACACGCACTCCTTTTGAGTTGTTGTTGTTGTTCTTCTTCTTCTTCTGGCTTTCTAAGCCAATATTCACTCTTCTTTGCGCACCATGTTGGTTTCCCCTTAACAACTTTGGAGAAAAATGTCAGACTTCTTAGCTGCTAAATTCTCTACCATGTTCACCAGCCAGTTGCCGACATCATCTCCTGTTTACCTTGGGCAGATAAGGGATCTGCCTGCCGTGCGTGGCAGCGGAGCGACCCCATTGACAAAACACACAGGAATTTGATCCTTTGTTAATACAAAACCATCGATTAGTGGAGCTTTAAAGCACTCTCTCCATGCAGGTCTAAGCTAAAACAAACCCCAGTTCACATCTGATTGAACAGATAGTCCCTTGTCAAACTGAGCCTAGACCTTGAAGTCTCCGTGGCGCCTCTTCTAACTAACAACTAAAATGCCTTGTGAAGCGTTGTCACAGTGCGAAGGCCCTTTTTCTAGATTAAGTTGGTCAGATCATTAAGTCTGTTGTCTTCAGACCACGGGTCACATACAGTTCCCTCACGCTGACATGTCAACCACTATAGACCACAGTTCATTGTGTATCTTCAGCATAGCTGTGCCAACGCATCGGCTCAGTTCCCATCAGCAGTAACCATGGCAACCAAGGCTACAGGCTCCAGACTAGGCAGGAGGAGGTAAACAGTTGTTTGGTTACCCAAGTTGTCTCAAATTAGGAAAAGGGGAATTGGGACATTCACCAAGAGTCATGTAAACAGTGTGCATGTGTTTTGACACGCTAGGATCGTCACACATGCTGCATATAGATGTCACGTTGCTACCCAGTGACATCTTCACACATTTGTGTAGGTAGATGAAGGATCTCCCGCATTGGACATATGGTGTCATGTGAAGTCTGCACGCCATGTGAGCCCGCCTGCGAGGGAGAGCCGGCACAATTTTGTGGCATTACAATTTTTAGCTCACACTGTACAGCTATGTTCCCTTTGAGCGATCAAGCTTCAGTTAATGCTTCTGCTCAAGACATCACCTGAGACTGCTGACACCGCATCCCGAGTTGACGAAGCTGACGTAAGACCCGGAGGTCTGAGGCCACCTTGACTTCCAGGTTTTGTTCCATTAATCGAAGCGTCTACTGAAACTACTGAAGAGATTGCACACATTCCTTTTTTTACCCTCAGGATGAATTGTTGTAATTTTTTTACGAAACCATAACTTTTCATACCGCTCCGTCATCAAGTTTGCCCAACACATTCATTTTCTAGTAAATACTTGAAAAACTTGTGAGTTAGTTTGTTATTAGTGCTGACCATGTCATATTTGCATGTAAGATGGTGAACATGGTATGTAATAATAAAACCGCATATTCAAAACACCATTCTGCCTCAGTTCAACTTTACAGAGCGACTGGCATGACTGTAAAGTCCTGTTCCAGAACATCCGCTTAATATATATCGAACTATAAATACAACGGTGTGCTGCTTGTGTAAATGCACTAATATTAACAATGCACTGGATCAAAAAAGTTGTGGACAAAGTTTTCGTTCACCAATACCACAAACCAAGGACAAAAGAGAACTTGAAGAGAAACTTTTACGCTGAGAAAAATCTATCAAATTTATACACAATATTGTTCAAATTGCATCGTTACAATCAGCGTCATTGTTCCTGTATTGTTCATGTGACCAGAGTTTCCTCTCCTGTCTTTCTCTTCGTGTTATAAGGAGTATTTCTGTTCATATAGTTTATCTGGGAGTTGTGTGATGTTTGTCAACTCTGACAGACATGTTCCTTCCCAAGCTGAAGATGAGTCAGACTCTTCTCGTCCTCTCCCAGTCTGCTCTGCCTCTGAGTTTCTTGCTTCCTTATAACATCTATTTCAATTCGTGGGTATCTCATCTATATCCCTGTATATTTCCAACCCATTTCTCGTCTTCCTCTGTCACCGATCTTAACTCGACTCAGAAATCACTTTTCTGCATGAGATGAGTTGAGCTTTGTTAGTAATAGCGTCTGGATGAGTGTGTTCCACACTCAATCACTAAAATGTGCTTCCTGCAGAGAGAATCTTGCCATAATGGCCGTGAAGTTTCCATATACTGCAAAAAGGATATGGGAATATTACAGTCGCAAGACAAAAATACATCTTTATTAACTCAATATGACTTGTCACTGGAATAACATCTCCTCCTTAACGCAAGTCGTGAATGCTAATTCCACTGAGATGTAAAAGTGAACACTTCAGCAGTGCTTGTGTCAGTCCATGGCATCAGACAGCCACATCGGCTCAGAGTCAGAAAACAAACCTCCAATCAACAAAAGATAATTGTCACTGCAAATCATACTGACAGATTTGCTGTTTGGAGCATAAAAGTGTGATGTTTTGTTTGTGAGATGCAGAATGAAATGATGTCACTTGATGAAGAGTAATCTGGAGTGTGGGTCAAGAGACCCTCAGTTTTTCATAATTTGAGCTGGAAATATTGCACACAAGAAGTGGAATATATCTAACCTTTGTCTTGGGCTGCAGTCAATTCTCCAGTGCGACAGTCAATTCTCCAATCTCATTAAGCCCAGGGCTCTTATTGTTTTGTAGCTTTCGTGATTGGTTGTCCCTTTGAACATTTCATATTTAAAACTATTGTTAACGGCAGGTCAAATCGTCTGATTTATGTGTGAAGATTATACGCACTCTTGAGTAAAACGTGGGCCGATGTAAAGCACAGATCCACATGATACGTCTCATTGGACCATGCCCAAGTGAGACAAATCTGTTTGTCGGTTGTGTGAGAGGCCTAATTGAAAATGCTCAGTGTCCCCCCATAATTATAACACATCTCTTGAATAATTTTCAGCATTATAAGGCCATAAAAAAGACTGACCATGTAAATTCCAACTCTCATGTGCCCAGGTTATAATGTTGTACAAGTTCAGCAGCTCATCATGAACAAATGGGGACGAGAGAGTGATTTGTAAGGGCACTGGGTACTTGGCTTAATACATCAGTTTTATACTTGAAAGTAATGTGCTTTGGGCCCTATTAGAATAAATCTGCATATTTTTATCAAATTAGGATGATGACATATTTGAAGATTTACTAGAGTAATGAAATTTCTAACGCCTCATATTCAGGCTCGGCCATCACACTTTATTTGCATGGTCCAGTATTGATCCTCAGTATTAGATTACGGACATATGGAATTAAAAGTATGATAATTGCCGAACCATAATCGAAAAGTCGTCCACAGCTGAGCGGAAACTGGAGTAGGATTCTTCTGAGGATGGAACTATCACAAATGTTGTGTGAGGTAGACTTTAGGACAGTTAAAATTGAAAATGAAAATGAGGTGGGAGAAGAATGAAGGGTACTATTTTGAGATCTTGTCTTCCCCCCTAGTTTGATTCTGCAAGCAGCTTACTACGACCATAGTGACGTTTAACTGTTGTTGATGCAGTTGACGCTGACGGAAGACAGAGATCGTGGATGTCCAACATATTAAAGGGATTTCTGGTTTGTTTCACAGATCAAGGTCCCAAAAAACCTGCCTATCTCCCGTCTCTGTTGGTGTATGTATCCCCGATGATGGGAGGGGGGTGTGCACCTCAGTAAGTTGTGCACAACTCAAGCAATTTTCACGCATGACTTAAGTTATGTGCGCTTCACTAATTTGCATGCAAGCTTTGGAAAAATCATGCGCGTGACTCGAGTAAACCGCATGCAAGAGTTATAAAACCTGACACCCATGTCACCTCCCAGGTGTCTGTGCAAGACAATCGAGTGGCCATAGTAATTATGAGCGTGAAGAGCACGCATACGCAAACCAAGCAAGGCTACAAAGGTCTGACAAAAGAAAAGTTGCCGTTTGTGCAAAAAACGCAGACGTTCATTTCTTTCTCAAGTGTGAGGGAAAAAGAGAGGGAGCATTAGGAGATTCCCGCTGTCGGACAGTGCGAAATCTGACCAGCAAACTCATTATTCATTTCTCTTTGCAAAAAAAATGTAATCAACCTAACTCGTCTGGTCTCCCAAAGATGGTAATCAACGAACAAGGCCTCAAAATGTTGCCATCATTTCATACTCATATGAAGAAAAAAAAATGTACAAAGCAATTTGGAGGCTCCAGAGGGAGCCACGACCCCCCCGCCACCGACCCAGATGCATGAAATCTGATCAATTGTCCCAGGTGATGTCATTTGTGGCAGCGCAGTTTGGGTCAGGAGACTGCGAGTTGGAAAATGAAAAAAAATCTGGGGGGTTAGAAAAGAGCTTAGTAGATCTTTGTAGCCGTTGCTAGAATCTAGATTAGCCACATTTGCTACAAGCATTGGAATCTCAAAGTGAGCAGTCGGCAAATTGAGTGGCATTAAAGAAGATGAAAATTCTGGTTCTGCTGCATTATTCTCTATACTGTGCATTGCAAGTCCAACGATGTACGAGTGTGATGCTAAATTGGAGGAGGAATCTTAATGTTGAAACTTGACGATATGTCAGTCTGGAAAATAAAAGTGCTTATGTAATTCATATAAGCACTTTGAGATTGCTTTTAGCAATTAAAAGTGCTCTACGAATGAAATTTATTATCATTATTATTATGCATACACAAAAAAAAAGATATCGATTCATCTGCTGCACAATTTCTGTGACATTCCATACACTTTACCTGAAATTCTATCGCCGCATAACGCTATGAGTCACGTCTCTCTCTAGGTTATACGTACAGTCACGGCAGCCGCATTCGAGACGGACGAAATGTTTGGCAGGACACGAAGATAATCACCGACTCGTGAACTGGCTGACTGTGTCTAGTCTGTGGAAATGCACGTAACAGGTAATCGAGAGTATGAGCGGTACTCCTTTAAAAATATGCTCAGAATGATGTTCAGCGCACAGTACCGTGTTTCACACGAGCAGGGAGTTTGCACAGTCATCCTGCTGCCGGATGCTTAACAAATCTGTGTTTAACAAGTGTTGTAACATCACAACTAGTTTTGAAGTCGGTCCTCAGCCAGTATGTCGCTTGACACTAGCGTGGTGCGAAGACTCGAATCCTCCGGTGCACAGGCGTGGACACTTTGAACAGGCCTGTCGGTGTGGGCAGTGGTGAAACCCTTTAAAATGATCAATCTTTACACATTCATAGATTCTGTTTTCGTCAGTGTTTTAAGTTAATTCCAAATGTCTTTTTTTTTTGTCTGAAGACCGTATCAGACGCTAATTGTTATTCAAAGCAGCGTGTTTTTTAAATGTCTTTACACACGCCTGGAGGGGATCTTTAAACGTCCTCTTCTTGGTACCTGACAGTCGGGCATCAGCCCGTCCAACAACAACAAAAAAAAGTGCTTCTCACATAAAAAAGAAAAAAACAACAGATCATCTCATCCATTTATTCATAACATAACATCCACCCCTCGTGACGACTGCTCTTTTCTATCGACTGCTCTTCTTCTATCGTGATCTGCGGTTATGCAACATATAAAGTGACTAAATTGTCTCCGGAGCAGGTTCGACTCCTGCGTGTGTGAGATCCCCTGGCCAAGTGTGGTCTTCTTCCTGGCTCTCCGGTGTCAACACCGGTCACCCGCCATCTGTCGAGCCAGTCACTCATCTGCCAAATGCTGTTTGTTATTACTCACTGGTACCTCTGGCAGGGGACCAACCATTGTTTGGGGATTGTGTTCCCTGATTAAACCCGGCTGGCGTTTAAAAAATAATCAAAATCCTTCGTAAATACCGGGAACTATCGGAGCCGGTGAGACATCCTGATCATACGAGGGGCCTTGCGTTTTCTCCGTGAGGGAAATGTGACGCTTTTTTTTTTTTTTCCCTCACTAACCGCAGCCGTTCCTTCCCTTGATAAAGTACTGTACTATCTGAGAGATCCCGTTTCAGATCTCAATCAGTCAACAGTTCACCCGATTTGTCCGTCTCACACTGGCTTCTTTTATCTCCCATCCAATTCTACTAATAGGCAGTTTGTTATGTAAGAAACTCAGTTTATACTTATATATAGTCAATATTAGATTGCCCAGCTCAGTCCTTTTTATTTTTTCAGCATTTTATCTGAGTCCAGACTTTCTTCTGGTTTCCTTTAATTGCAAACACATTTTTCCCTTTGGCCTCCCATCCGTCACGCCAGCATCCCTGCATCCCTGCTATAAATTACTTGCTTGCCCTCCCTGTTATCTGCTCTTGTGAGGCTAATTTCTGTCTTGACCACACAAGCTGGGCCCATTTTCAGTAAATGCTGCACTAGACCTCACCTAAGCAGAATGCACGCAACACGGAGACGGTGATAACTCCTCCATCTCTGTCTCGCTCTCTCGCTCCCTTTGCAAAGATAGGTCATTCGCGGGGATGATGGACAGGTGATCTGTGCCGGGCTGCGGTGACCCCTGCGACCTTTCAGTGACCTTTCACGACTTTCTGACCAGCTGATTAGTGTCCACCCCATCTCTCTCTGATTCGCCTGACAACTGGAGCTGCTTGGACGACCTTTTCAACTGAAAGGTCCGCTCCTTGCTCTGCTTTCCCTTTTCATGCACTCGTACTCCTTTTCCACCGCCTTCATTTGCAGCATTGCTCAACACACACGCACACAGACACAGACACAGACACAGACACACACGCGCACACACGCACACGCACACACACACACACACACACACACACACAGAGTCCAACACTCCACCTAAGAAATCCCATCTCCCGTCTCCTCTTTTCGCTTCTGAAGGGTAAAATGATGAGGCTCATCGACCACTATGTTGTTAACCACAGCAAATTTGTACCTGCGTTCTCTACATTCGCCGTGTCCTCACCATGGACTCGATGTTCTTCAATTACTCTTCAGCTCCTGCTGCTGCTCTCCTTTTCTTACAAACTCCTTGACTCTCCTCATGCCGTGCCTCGCTCGAAGACGACAATGCCGGCGACGTAACCGGTCATTGCCACAATTCCACAACGAGGAACTAAATGAAAACAGAGCACTTGTATCGCGCGAACGGTGGTCAGACCACAAGCGCCGCTCACAGCGCAGCTCCGTCCGCTGTGGGCGGCCATCAAAGCTCAGTTGGACTTGATTTCAGGGAACAATGTCACGGCGGGCATATGTAAATGTTCAATATATTATATGAAGCCGTTACCACAGGCTGGATTGTAAACCGTCGGCAGTGCCCACACACTGCATATTTATTCCTCCGAGACTCAGCCAAAACGAAGGAGTCATTTTATCTCCCCAATCCATATCTTTCACTTGTCCTATCATTTATCTTTCTCTCCCTGTTCTGTTTTATCGCTGTCTATCTTGTTTTACAGGGTTTGGGGAAATGAGATACAGAGGGGGAGGGAGGGAGGGAGGGAGGGAGGGAGGGGGAGACAAGGTGCTGCATTTACTGTGGAGCTTCACGGACTCCGTCGGCCCCCGTGGGAGAGCCCGCAGGCCCTCACCTTGAGTTGTGCACATACAGATAAACGTGCCCCTGCTCACACACTGAAACATGCGTGCGTGATTTATGTGGTGGTAGGAGAGGAATGGGGGGGGGGGGGCGCGCACACTGTGAACGCCCAAATGTCAAAAGGCTATAAAAGTCAATTATTATTCCTTTAATTGACGTCGCGTTTGTCGCGGGGGTGGCGATGACAATGAACAAACGTCAACGGGAAACAATCGGTTGATGATGTGAAAGGGGGTCGCTCATGAACAGGAACCGACAAAGAGTTATCGGCCAAATCGGCAGGTCCCGTCGGCTCCGCAGAGCTCCAGAGTTGCGGTTCATCGATTTGCTGTCCAGGCAACAACTGTACTGCTTTGGTTCACTCTCACTGCTGTCATTGTTCATTTGCAGCCAAAGCAGGTGAAGAAAAAGAAAAGTCGGCGACTAATGAACACAGGACGGACATTGTCCTCAACTGTTGGACCAAAAGGTCAAAAAGAGTCGAAAGAGTATGAGAACTGGACCTGAATTTACTTGCTATGCAGAAACATGTTAACATAAAAACTGAAGATATCTTAATGATGTTCACAGACGTTAACGCTGACCCCCCGAGTGGGCAAAAATAAAATCACTTGTTGCCGGTTTAACACTATGGGCTCTATTTTAACAATGTAAGAGGATGGACCAACGCTATCGAGCAAGTGCATGTAGAGCATGACCTTATCTACTAGTTTAATGCTGGGGGGGGGGAGACATTGCTGCGCCAGGCCCATAAACTGTGTATATAAAACTGTACGAAGAGCCTGAAGACTGTATCTGTCTGGAATCACCAGCAGAGGGCGACTCCTCTGGTCGGAAGAAGGAGTCAGTTTCTATAGAGGTCGATGAGAAAATGACTCTTCTTCTCACCTGATTGGCAGGCGTGGGTGGGCGCGCAGCGGACAAGCTCGGTCAGCCCTCTGGTTCCAAAAGAACGAGACGGCGCCGGGCCAAAGCGCTAAACTCGAGGCCTGGAGGGGTTGCCACCAGGCCAGGCGCATTGGCTCCGTCGTGTCGTCTCATAATAATCCTGGGTTTGCTTTGGATGTGACACGCAATTACCCGGTCAGAGTGCCTTTCTCCGGTTCCCTTCGAACGCCAGGTGCACTTGCACGTTGTCGGATCGCTCTCATTTTGGGAAATTTGGCCACGTAGCGCAGAGAGACAGAGAAGGCCTCTCTGCAGAGGAAACAGTTTCACTTTGCACACGAGCGGACCGCCTGTGTGTTTAACAAGCGCAGCGTGCGCATGTTGTACACCCACCTATGTAGGCGCATATTACTGTCTTGACGTGTCCTTAAATACATCTTGAAATACTGCACCGCCCCCGCAGCCGCCGCCGCCGCCTCAATAACAGCAATGGATCAACTCTGTTCCTGATTACGGCTAAACAACTATTTAAAACAACACAGGCACCGGACGGTGAAATGACAACGGTGTCGGTCGGAAACTGGAAAAGACGCCTGCATTGTGCTTGGTAGTGCTTTGCACCATGTGTGGAATGAGTCCCTTGGAGTTTGACGAAGGCAACTCAGATTAATGACTTAGCGTTGAATATGTTATATTCTGCCATCGATAGTATTAAAGATAGAATCTTTTACTTTCTAATGATTTCCCCTCCAGGGTCAGAATAATTCATTTTATTTTAATCCAAGTGAATGTTACTAAAACGTAAAGGCTACGGATGAAGAAAAAACAAACAAACAATGCATTGGTTTGTGTCTGAATAATTGCCGACCCTGTTCGTGGCACGCAGCTCCAAGTCCCTCCATTCATGCTGAGGATGTTAGTCTTTAAAAAATTGGTCACAAATATGTAGCTTCGTTTTTAAAACACAAAGGTTATTAATTTCCACAATGTCACTGAAACAGAAGCAAATGTGTGTATTTCCACCCATAATTGAATGCACGCGTGCTCATTTGCAGCAGCAGTTTGTTTTGCAGGAATGGATCAAAATAAACTAGACCAAACCTGTCTATGTATATTGTAATGAAGTATTAAAGTATTAAAGACTGCTTTATTTTAAGGGAGTGTATCTCATGTGGATCCATGCTCGCAACTCGTCATGTGAGTTGTGTGAGTTGTGGCAACTTCCGAAGCAAAAACGAAGCTCATGCCGACTCGTTCAGAGTTTATGTCTGTGATATCACCACCCTCCCTTTTTCTTTTCTTCATGTGGACACATTGTCCACACTTGTCTTAGCCTTTCAGTTGCACTCGCTTAACGCGCCCCTTGTGAAGCGACGGCGTCTCCATTAAAGGGGAAGCTGGGTGCATTGCTTTTTCTTTGCCAGGAGACCATTCGGCCCCTCGCTGCTCCGCACGTTAATTCTATTCATAAATAGCTAAATATCGCAGACCAGAGCAAATATCTATAATTCACAAGACTCCCAACTCCCTCCAAATAGCCTCCCCCACCATTTCCTCCTCTGCAAGTCCTTAATATTTCCGGGACGTAGTGCTGTCTCACAAATTACTTTAAGCAGCACATCTCATCCTTAACATTTAGGGTTGTTGAATGTAAAACTTCCTAAATAATATGATAATGGTCTTCAGTGAAACATTTTAGCAATAATAAGCTGCATGAATGATTCAAGAGTAGGGAAATATATAAATAATGTTAAATTGAACACCTCAGGGAAATTACAGGCCAACAATACCAAACAACGCATCTGATAACCTCTCTGTTTTCACTGTAGTTTTGTCAAGATTCATTTTCAGCTGGACAACCTAATGACCTTGTGAACTGTTGCTTTTGATAAACAGTAATAAACTGTACGGCTTTTTTGATTTTGTATATAGAAATGTATTCCCCAAATGGCAGAATGTTGTTTGGTTGTGCGCCAAATATGTTTGGAACAAGAACTTGGAAATCACATTTACATATTACCTTGTGAATTTTAAATTGCTCCGAGCTGTTAAAATCCCCCCTGCTCGCTTATGGTGTAATAAGCAGAGTTTTGTTCCAGCTTTTGTTTTGTTTTTCGTCATTTATGGGGTACACAGTAGGAATTTGATAGGATAAATGTTAGAAAAATCATCAGAGATCTGGTAGTGATACAAAAGGTATACCATGGAGTTACTGAACAGTCATTGAAATGATTGTTTTTATTTTTTTTAACTATTTTTTCTTGTTATGATGTGATATGAGACGTACACTACAACTTTCATGAGCAGCTCATAGCTTAGCATAAAGACTGCAAAAAGGGAAAACAATTAGCTTTGTTAGCACCTGTAAATAATCATATATATATATATATATATGTGTGTGTGTGTGTGTGTGTGTGTGTGTGTGTGTGTGTGTGTGTGTGTGTGTGTGTGTGTGTGTGTGTAAATGGTTGAAGACTATCTCATGATTGGTCAGAGCATGACTTAAGAGTCTCCTGGCTGTCGCTTCATATTTAACAGACAAGGATGGTGTCGATCTTCTCGGAAGGAAAAGCAACATTTGCTGTATCGGCTGTGTTTCCTGTCCGGCCTGCGCCACAGAACATGGTGGTGAGGACTTTTCACCCGCCAACACTCCTGGTGGAGTCCACAGACGGTGGAGAGTACGGGGGGCTGCAGCCTGCAGCAGTGAAACTGCACAAGCCCATATAGCGGGGTCCTCACTGTGGCCTCTCCTCGAGGCCTCTCTCTGTCGTAAAGTCAACTGAATTGTCCCATGAAAGTCGGGCACTCGTGCCTCGTTCAGAAAAAAAAGAGTTTGACATCTCTGAGGCAAATCCATTTCAAGTCCCAAGTGTTTCTGACACAAGTCCAAATCACTTTTACTCTCTCTGCGGTCACTTGGGGGCACAACAGTGAGCTGTAAATCCAACATTCACACCGTTGACCTCGGTTCTCGTCTCCACTAAGTCCTGAAGGAAACGTCTGGCTCTCAGTTGCTTTACTCTCAACACCACGCTAGTCACCAACTCGTCCGCCTGCCATTTGGTGCTGAGCAGAGTGTTTTTACAGCTTCTCTGCTAAAAATAGCTGCTCCCCTCAGCAGGAAAAAAAATAAAATCAAAAAAATACAAAGCTGTAAAGTTGCACCGGAAAAAAACAAAAACAATGAGCTGCAAGACACGTTTCACAGAGCCGAGGGGGGGTGGGGGGCTGCAGAGTCCCTGGGTTCATCAGATACACGTTACACATGCTGCAGTATTTCCTTTCCATTGCTAACATGATGATATTGATTTGTGCAGCTTTGAATACGAGACGAGTCGCAAGTCGCCGCTCATGTGACCTAATTCTGACAGATGGATTTCTACTTTATGCCCTAAACCAGAGCAAAATGTGTGACACAATATGAATTGGACTACTGCATAGTGAACGTATGCAGTTTGTCATCATTTGCAGTCTTCTCTCCCAATGGAGCATTACACATATCACGTCCCTACTGCCTTCTGATAATTATTATTGTACTAATTAATGATTATCAATGGCAACAGCTCCCTTTGACGGATTCAGGCAGAACATCAATATCAACACCTACTTTGAGCCAAACGGAGACAGCAAGGTCAACTAATTAATCCGTATGATTGGATGCCAGAGCAGGCGACTTTCAATGTGAAAACCTGGACAACAGATGAAATAAAAGTGTAACATTTGTAGCCGCACGCCGATATTTCCTTTATAATTCGCTCCTTTCTTTTCTTCCTCCCTGCCCGTCTCTCCCCGTCTCAATGTGTTCTCTGCACTGTTGGCTAATGTGAAAATTATTCATGAAAACCGAGTCAGCAACATCTCTATTGTAGGCACTCATACGATATAACGCGCAGCCCCTCGAAACTTTCCTCCAGCAGCATCTCTGGACTCCCACTCCTCCGCGCACAGGAGCAGAATGCGATACAGAAAAAATACCAGTGACCAGTGCAGTGAATGCTCCTCCGAACTATGGGGCCCGAGACGCCTTCCCGCCAACGCAGGAAGTCGAAATGATGTAAATAATGTCACTGACAATCGACCTTGTCACGTGAATAGATTATGTCGAGGCTGCTTTGACCATTCCCAAAGGGAGCCGGCACGACACCTGATGGAATAGTGGAAGCTACAAGTTGGCAGTCAAGAAGAAATGACTGAAAGAATCGTGGTATGACACGTTGTTATGGATCCCGCCTGGTAACTGAGGTTGATTAAATATTCCAAACAGCCGAGATACCGAACATCTCGTTTTCGGATGCTCTGGAAAAATGGGCTTATCTGTATGAATTATTCAATATTAATTTCATTTTGACAAATGTTTTTCCTGCAATATATTATTAAGTAAGTACATTGGTTATTAATATTAATCAGTTTGGCTGTCTCTGCGGCTGCTGTATTGCACACAGGTCCTCATTGGAGGTTATTTAATCTTGGCTCTTACTTTTGTTGTTCGGTCCATGTCCTTGCTGAGCTCTGGGAACACGGCGACCTCACTTAAAGATTCAGGAGGACGCCGTTTTGCAATGTCATCCCGTGGAATGAGGCTCTGCAGAATTTTCAGGCGTGTTCATTTTAGATTTGACCTTCAAATTAAGTGGCTTAGAAGATCTGATTCTTGCCTCAACAGTTTTGAGATAACGTATTAATATTTATCAGGTACATGTAGTTAAATCTTACCTTGCATGACTTGACCATCGTGCTGTCTACACATTAGCACATCCAATATTTTTAACTAAAAATGGTTTATCATGCTCTGATGCTCACCGCTAACGCAATAAGTATTTGTGTGTTTACAGTCAGCGCCCGCCTCCACCGTTCTCCTCGGCATTTCATCATCTTCTTTTGACTAATTGTGTTGGTTTCACGGATCAAAACCTCGCCGCTTTGATCCGCTCTCGTCAGCGCTTTGTTCCCAGCAGCAGCAGCAGCAGCAGCAGCAGCAGGCAGATGTTCTGGGCGACAAAGCCGCGATAAACCAAACGGCAGACAGACAAAAGTCGGCGATTGCCCAGTGAATATAGTGGAGCGTTTAGCTGCTTAACAGACCAATATTTCCCCCGAGTGTCATCGAAGGGGCGGGGAAGGAGAAGAAAAAAGGAGCTCGGAAATGTGAATACTGGAGGCTGTGAACATACGAAACTCCAAAATAACGGGTAATGTCGCTCGGCATCTCCCCGGGCGTGTGAACAAGCAGCTGCTTTTTTCCCTAACCAAATTTTGGCCAGATCAAATTAAAAGGTGATTATGAATCTGTGCACTCTTCTTTCTGAATACTGCGTCTGTAACCGGGAGGAGCAAAGTAGGTAAGAAATATGCTCCATGCGTCTCCCGCTCTCTTTTGTTTCATAACCATCTAACCCAATCTGATAGCAACTAATGAGTGTGATTACTTTAGAAGCTGCTAATAGCTGTAGCTAATCCCCCCCCCCCCCCCCCTTTCATTTCATCTCACCCCGCTCCTCCTGCACTCCACACATCTCTCGGCTCTTCGACTTGTTTCCGCGCCACTGTTCCTTGATGTGTGGCCCCTGTATTGTCACCACTCCTCCTCGTCGCCCATTACCCATCACTAATGGCGGTTGGCAATGCTGTAAAATGTTCCATTAACAGCGCGGAATTAGTCGTGGTGGTGATGTCCAACAGTGGGAGTCTGACCTGACGGACTGACCTGTAAAAGGCAATTTGTCATTTCGAACGTTTGTCACTTTTCATGAAACCTGGAGAAGTTTTTTTTTAGTTTTTTTTTTTCTTCTGCCGGTCAAGGATCGATTGACCTCATAGTTGCTGGTTTTTCTCATTAATTGTGTTTAGTTGGCGAGTCCCACCTGTGTATAACCAATGCCAATATTTCTCTTTGAAATAAATTCTATATTATTTTGTGTTGATCAAAATCCAGGAAAGGCCACGAGGGCTCGTGCTAGAACACGTCTGAAGCTTGATGCTGAATGTGTTGGTAAGAGTAATGGATGGGAATATAAAAAACTCCAGCGAACTGGTTGGTGTACAGTTCACAGACGCGCGTGTGTTTGTTTGTTTGTTTGTTGGCGAGGAGTTAGAATGAATGTGATGAGGGTGAGAGAGAGAGAGAGAGAGAGCGGATTCAGAGCAGTTCTTCAAAGAGGGAAAGCTTGGCGTGTCGCGTGGAGGAAACCTTCTCTCAAGGTTATCACTCTTTCCACGCCGTCGTCCCTCTTTCTCTCCGCGCATGCTGAGCAGCGATAAGGATAATTAACGCCGAATAATGAGCAATGGATTCCACGTAGACACAACCTCACCGATGGATGTGAAACACCAACCGAGCCTGCGCCTGTCGTGCCGGCCGAACATGTCAAAAGAGGGTGAGTGCATGAGACATACAGTCGAGAGAAATCATGAGCTGGGTTTTCAGGCGTGAGCTCCGGGAGGCTGAGGACGTTGAGTGGCGAGGGTGGCGCCCGTGAACCTTGCGCAGATTGTTCCGCTCCAGTCTGACAGGGGCTCACTCTGAAATTGTTACAAGGGGGAAAAAAAGATCTGGAGCAACATTCGCATTCTCACTTACAGCCCATCTGCAAAACCCAGGGGAGAACTGTCCGCTGAACAGCCGAACAGAGCTCAGCCGCGGCTCTCAGCATTCACAAATGAATGCAAAGGCTCAAAGGGACATTCGGGCATGGCCTCTGTTTTTATTCTACGTGTGACCTCCAACAGGACTTGTGCACAAATGCAAGAGGACACTGAATTATCCGCATGTAATCTTGTGCAGTGTACAACCGAGGACATACCACAATTACAAAAGTAGTGTGTCGGTGCATATTGTAGATCTGAAGCCCACTGAGTGCCTTGTCCACTTATTGTTTTGATATACTCTCCTGTCTGCTTAGGGCTCATACATATGTTTTCTCTTCCGCCCGACTTGTTCTTAGACGCACACGCGCACACACAATTTACACCGTCCTACTCCGCCAAACTCTCTCACTCCCCCTTCTCTGATTTGCGGCAGGAACATTGTAATAACATTTCTGTTCTCCATAAATCACCGTGACAGGGAAGGGCCACATTACACCTGAGTATAGGAACTCCCCCCACTTTCTTTCTTCGTCCTTACCTTTTTTATCACACCCTGTCTTATTTGCACTGCCTCACTCGTGCGCTGCGCCTCCCCCAGGGAGTCGACACGTAGCTTCTCATCAGCGCGGCAGAATGTCAACAGCAGCCTTGTCCCCCGGGTGTGTTTTTTAACTCTGCCTAATTGGCATGTGCATCATGACTCAACAGTAGGCCTGCGTGTGCTTTCCTGACAACAAAAGACATTCAGTAAAACCTAACTACCGCAGCCTGTATATGACACATATCGAAAAGCTAGTGGCACGTCCTTAAAGATGAAATATAGAAAAAGAAAGCAGTCGCAGAGATGCTGAGGGGAGACGGAGCCGGCGAAAACAAACCCTCATCTGGGAGCTGCCTTGACAGGAAGCAGGTCCGGAGACCACACCTATTAAACAGTTGGTGTTATCCCTGCCTAACTACCAGGTCCCAGCTGGGCTCCTCGATAACAGGCACCGTACAGACTCCGTCTACCGGCAGGATGCAGCCTGCCTCCGATGTCTCTCTGCACCCACACAAGAATCGACTATTCATTCTTACCATTTAAAGCCTGTTGTATGATTCAGCTACAGCAGACACGCCATGCAATGCTGACAATAGGCCGCATCATACCCAGCTGTATTTCTGCTCCCTTGCCAATTGGTCTCCAGGAATCTCACTACGGCACAAACACCATCTCCTGCAATGACCCGAAACTCAACTGATACAGCAGATCTGTCGGTTGCCAACGCTTAGTCGTGTTGAGGTGAGTCCAGTCCAAGTGTCAGACGCAGCCTGTCAGATGCATCAGAATGTGATCTCAGTGATCATGACCGCGGCAGGATTGCCGGCGCCAGATGAGTACGTGTTTTTCTGAAACTGCTGATCCTCACACTCAACCCTCTCTCGACTTGAGTGCCAGAAAATGAAGAAAATCTGTGCATCACCATCTGGTTGGAGCTGACAGGAATGCTATAACCTTGAGGCGGATGGGCAACACCAGCAAAATACCATGTCAGGTTCCACTCCTGTCAGCCAAGAACAGAAATCTGACAATGCAGTGGACACAGACTCACCAGAACTGGATAGTCAAAGACTGGAAAAATAGCCTGGTCGTAGGCTGCAGATGGTCGGGTCAGAATTTGGCATCAACAGCATGAATCCATGGACTCAACCTGCCTCGTGTCAACGGTCCAGGTCGGTCGTGATGGTGTGGTGGTATAAACGGTGTGGGGAAAATTTTCACCATCACAATTCACCATCTTCTAAACTTACTTGCGCGATAATGTGACAAAGATTTGGGTCGTCTCTCCGACAGGTTTCGATGAACATGATAAGGAGTTTCGGGTGAACTTCAGTGGCCTCCGCGGTCGAGGGATCTGACTGAAGAACAACTTTGGGATGTGGCGGCACGGGAGACTGGCAGCATGGACGTGCATTAGACAAATTTGCAGAAGTTATGTAATCCAATCTAGTCAACAGAGACCAGAATCTCAAAGGAGTGGTTCCGACATGTTGTTGAATCCATGGCACACAAGAGGACTGAGGCTTTTTCGACAGGTGCAACCCCTCGGTTTGCTCAGTGACTGTATATACATCCTACACCTGGTGGTAAATCCACAAACAGTGACACCAAATCACGGACATGGAAAATGTTGTATGAACCAGCAATGTTCAGATGTCTCCATAACCCAGTTCAGAGAGGACAATTGAAAACCAACGGCTATAAAGAAATTGGCCAATGTACATCGCCAATGGTTCGTGGTACATGTTTAAAAAATAAGGGGCTTGCAGTTAATAGGCTATAACATGTAAAATAAAAGGGCATGGTGCTTCACCGTTACTCTTTGAGGATCTGTGAGTGGGATTTAAGATGATTTTTTATTTTTATTTTTGGCCCCTTTTCTGTTTTTAGACCTACTGAAGGTACAACTCTGTGGGGAGTTAAGGAGCTTTGATGTTCCAAGAAAATGTGAGAAAGTATAGCGAGTAACTTTTTCTGTGCCTCCTCTGTGAGCCCCCATTAAGTTTCCCATTTGCCCCAGGCAATTGAAATAGCAGAAGACCTTTCAGTCGATATTAGGCACGGGTGTCTCTCTCCATTGTCTCCCTGGGAGCACTGATACAGTACCTCTCCCTCCATCTCCTCAATCTTCATCCTCGGCGTCCGTTCTCCCTCCCCGTGGACACTTAGCCTGCTGCAGCCTCCGCTGTTACGAACCAGTGGAACTCCTCTACGCAAACCCCAATAAATTATTCTGCACAAGTTCAGAGTCATTTGTCTCTCTGTATGTTCGGCCGCTGTCCAACGACAACACCGTCTTCCGGATGATCAGCAACCTCATGCTGGAGCCCCTCGCTCTATGTTGACAGAGGAGCGGGACTGAGTTAACGTTTTATGACACATGCAGTGGCTGGACTTCCGACTATTTGATCTTGAAATATCTGTAACGTAAAATTAAATAATTGAGAGGCATGCGTGAAGCGGATGAGGGTGTGAGGGTACAGAGTGGGATATCCCATGTTCAGTGTTTGATTCCCATGTGTCTGATCATGAAATTTAATTTCCATGGGGACATGGTTTACCCTCCCTTCTAGACTTTTATCAATTTGATCTCTTTGATCTCTTTTTTTAATGAAAGCCCGGAGCCCAAAAGCATCAGGATCACTTGCAATCCATTGAAGTTCTGCTCGCTCTGCAGCAGCCAACGGACTGTGAATTTGAACAGTAATGCATCAGTGCATCATTTTGGAAATACTCACCAGAGAGTTAAGTGTTGGACAGATTTTCTACAATCAAAACGACCTCGACTGCCATGACAGAGATTTTCTCCTTCCCACTCGAGAGGGAATTTGATGAAAAGCAAACGCATGATTTCTCCTTTCTGCCTATCCTAAAGGATGGGTTCACATGTTTCAAGTCTTACTAAAAAACTTGGATACTCGTGTGTATATTTGAAATAATTGTTTTCCTTTTTCTTTCTTTGTAAATTGCCCATCCTAGCTGTGAAGAAAACCTTTTCTAATGCGAGCACAGAGTACAGAGATGACATAAGACTGAATGCACGCATGTCGATGTTCCGTGAAAAAATTGATTGAAAATTTGAGCAACAACGGAAGAAGTACTCTAAAATATTGAACTGAAGTATCAATACAGATGATAGCATACTATAGTACAAATACAATTATATGACAGTACATAATAATACACAATATGGCTACTTCTGGTTTCAAAAAAACAAGATGGCGCTTATGAAAATACTAAACTCGAGGCTTCAAAACGCCAGTTCACTAACCAATGGACGGCGTCACGGTGGGTTGCCACTTGGCTTAGGTTTAGGATTTGGGTTTAGGGGTTGAGATCTTCAGCTGAACCTTTTAGGGTTAGGGTTAAGGGGTTCTTATCTTCAATACTGGAACACATACTCGGAGACCGACCCGTGTTCTTCTTCCATGTTGACGCCCAGAACAACTCACTTGGCACACGCAAGTCCGACTGCCGCTGTTGCAGAACCCGGAGCCTCTCCTGTGTCAATGACAAATCGGCCACAGCTCCCCTCAGATGTTCGTGGCCAACTTTTCACACGTGTCAGGTCCGGTGGCGGGTGACGGAGGATTGTGTCCGTCCATGCCGGGCGTCCCCTGCTCACGATAGCGATGCAGATTGGCGGGCGAGCTCAAGGTGCGGCGCTCGATTTCTTAACACACATCCTGTTTGACTGCTGTCGCCCTAGTTCCATGTGGTGGACCTTTTCTGTACTGATTTGCCAAAGTGGGGCACGGCAGCAACTGTTTACTTGCATTTTGCCAAAACTGTGGTCTGATCGGCCTAATGGGAAAACACAGGATCACGACATCCCACGAACCGCAGCCCTTTGAATTTCAAAATGTGTGAAAGCATGTGGATGGAAACATGTTTAACGTTGCCAAAATGTGGGGGACATTAGGTTTCCGCAGCCAATGCCACGCAGACGAAATGAAGTGATGGACAGATTGTTTGCATTACCTGACAAAATAATGATGAGGATGTCACGCGTGGAATAACTGCGACATTTTCGGTCACGAGCAGTGGCATATCTCCACCTTCTGCTGCCTCACCTGTCACCTTTGTCCCACATCACGATAGCATCTGTCAGCTGTCAACAACAAAAACAGCCTTTTATCCCACTTGAACTTTTTTGGGGGGTTTTTTGCACGGCACTCTGTCTTGATAAAAATGAAAAAAGACCCTGCTTCTGTCTCCCTGAGCACAATGTAACACCAGAAGATAAACACTTTGAATAAGCACAAAAGATGCTCTTTTCCGATCGTCTATCTACGTCTTCTACGCGACGCCGTCGCGCATGGCCTACATTGCCACCTCCAGCTCCAGCGAGGATCCGGAGCAGACAGACAATTTGTCACACTCTTCTCTGTCCTCCTTTTCATGTGCACACACTCACTTTCGCAGAACGCACACAAATTCACTGATTATCGATCTGATATTGTCGCTGCAGAGGCCGGCGGCACTGATCCTGCCGCTGGAGGACACGACCCCTCGGGCTGTTCTGACTCCTCTCAACGTGACTGACCCCCTTGTGTTGGCTCTTGGCTCGGAGGCCTAATCTGAGTGTCCTCATGATCCGGGATTCATGAGGACATAGCAGAGTGGAGATATATATATATATACACACACACACACACACACTTCAATTTCAATTTGGATCAGGGTTTTCCAATTTTACCAATTACAATATTATGCATGACCCAACACTTGATCGTCACTTTGTGCAATCACATGCTGTGGATTTTGTTTTCTTGTGTACTCGTACACACACACACAGGTAGCTTCTGCTTGCTGGTGGAATTTTGCATCCAGGGGTAGGAGGAAGGCGTCTGCTTCAAACTGTACATCCTGAACCTACGGTGCACCACTGCCACCCTGTGGACTGCATGAAGGGAGACCACGTTTCCGTCTCACAGCTCCAAATTGGTAACCTCTGTAAATAGGGCAACCTCTCCCTGTAAATCACATTAGTAATCAATATCTCTCTCTCTCTCTCTCTCTCTCTCTCTCTCTCTCTCTCTCTCTCTCTCTCTCTCTCTCTCTCTCTCTCTCTCTCTCTCTCTCTCTCTCTCTCTCTCTCTCTCTCTCTCTCTCTCTCTCTCTCTCTCTCTCTCTCTCTCTCTCTCTCTCTCTCTCTCTCTCTACACAATCCGACTGTGACCTCCCATGTTTGATTGTTTGAATATTTAAACTTATAAGTATAAGTAAGACACATAATCACCAATCAGTTTGTCAGCTTTGAGAAAGATTGAAGCAAACAGCAAGTTCTGGAAGGAATTTTTTAAAAAAATCAAACAGGGGGATCAGTTTATCTCACTCTGGAGGGTCAACACATGGCTCCTCAACAACAGCCTTTTTTTGTGTGTGTGTGTGTGTGTGTGTGTGTGTGCGTGTGCACACGTTGCCATGTGCGTCATTGCAAGGCGACGCATGCATTTTCTCGGCAACAATACCGCTAATTGGCAGAGGCTGAATATGAATGAGAGCACTCAGAAAACTTGCAACGTCATCGTCGCAGCAAACATCAATAGTGTGAGTGGAAGCAGGCTGCAGAATTTCCTGAGTGGAAACAGAAGCAGTCGTCTTGAGGCCACACCTATGAAACAGCCGTGCTTTGTCGTCCTTGCTCAGCGCCCCCGTCACCAGCAGAAAAAAAGCCTCTTTCCTAACACACGGAGTACACACACCTCTCAAGACGTCTTGGTAAACATCTCAGTTTGTGTGTGTGCCCCGCGGCCACGTGAACAATTTACCGTCTGTTGTCATCTGAGAAAAAGTAACAAAGATGAGTAAGCAGAAGAATATTACATTAAAAAGACAAACACTGTGTATGTTGGATGTCCGGCCATTATACGAGAAAAAGATGTACAGTGCAATTATGAATCCACGCAGGGAAAACACTATTTAAGGTTTTATTTTTCTTCATCCTTTATTTTCCCCTATTGAGCACTACACTTTTATGGCTGTCATTTGCAGTGGGCCGCCCCCCAGACTAGCTAAATGCCAACTTCTGCATATCAGTGTGAAGCAGGAATATGGTGTTTTGGATATCGCCTTCACATGTTTTGTCGAAAAAGAGAATCTAGATGAAACCTAATGCCTGAGTCCTTAGGGAAAGATGTTCTGCCACTGAAGGAGGGGGGGGGGTGATAAGTGAGTTCCTGCCTGTGGCCCAGAAATACAATTTCTCTTTTCTGTGCTGAAAATAAAGTTCTTTGTCGTTTGTTGCAGGGAGGTGAACGATTTTAAGTGCTCAAAGATTTCATGATTTTGCTTTGTGTCTCTTGGCTCGTCTGGGACGTCACAGCATGAGACTTTCTTCTCTGCGACTTTAGGGGTCAGTCTCCCAGCACTTGCAACCACACAACGGATCCATTAGCAGAGCATCAGTCAGACAGGCAGGGAGATGCATCTGCTATAAAAGTGAATCGATGGGAGGAAGGGTTGTTTTCTCACCTCGCGCAAAATCACAAGTAGGCCTGCAACCAATGATTATTTTCATTATCAATTCATCTGTCGATTAGTTCCTCCATTAATCCATCGGTTGTTTGGTACATAAAATTGTGAAAAATGTCCATTGGAAAATGTTTCCCAAATCCCAAGATGATGTTTTGTTTTGTCCACACACACAATATATTTAGTTTACTGTCATAGAGGAGCAAAGACATCAGAAAATATTCACATTTAAGAAGCTGAAAAAAGATCATTTTGATTTTTTTTTTCTCATGAAAACTACTTGAACCGATTAATCGATTGTCAAAATAGTTGCCGATTAATTTAGTAGTCGATTGCTAATCGAGTAACTGTTGCATCTCTAAGCACGTGTGAAGGAGGGTTTAAGTGGGGGGTCAAGTACAGTTATGTACAGATGAGAAACAGTGTTGCTCTGGCTAAAGCCAGGCGCTGTTGCCTGAAGCTAATTCAAAGCTCAGAAGAAATGTTACAAACGTCTCGGGATGTTTTCAGTCAATATCCACATCATACGAGTACTTTGCATTCGCGCTTCTGTGGAGAAATGTGTAAAGCTGTGATAACTTCACCTCAGTCGACTGCTCAACCAGTCGAAGTAGCAGATACACTGAGGAGAAGAATACGGCAGTGCTGAATAATTCAGACCAGTACAGAAAGAACACAGAGTTTCTTCTCTTGTCAAAGTCAGAGATCTGACTGTCAGCACATTCGCTTTCCCTTCAACTCTCTGAGGTTCCACTGTGCAGCGTTTATTGACAAAACTAAGTCTGTATATAATAAAATAACATAATGGATAAGCGAGATTTAACTTTTTTCTTCACGGGAGACAACAACCCAGTCATTTTGTGGTCAACTCAAGCCTATAGCTGAAGTCAATGGCTGCAACATCATCGGTATGAGCCACACAGCCTGCAGGCTGTTAATCAGAGGTACTGGTGGAAAGGAAAGGAAAGCAGAGCAGACAGGCAGTGATGTACGAGGGAAGCGTGTGATGGGAAGGGCTGTCAAAACTTTAGACATGTTGAGCCGCTGCGATTTCATCTAATGACAAATGACTGATGATAAAATAGCCCTGTAATGAATCTCAATTTTTTTTAGCCGTATTTAAAGTCTGAACTAGACATTTAAGTTGTTGCTCACTATGTTTTTTGCTCACTATATCGATGTACGCTGATCATCATCATTAGATACACAAAATGATAAACACCTGCAAAACACATCAAAGACTAAAAAAACTGTTCCTTTACTCAAGAGGAGGTCAAATGTCCTATTTCTGTCTGGCACATGATCTCTGTATATCCTTGGTATATAGGTTAAATTATGATGCATCTCAGCAATATATGAAGTTATTACAATTAGCAGTTGTTACAATATTATAATATATATAATAAGATAATAAGATAATAATGCATACTCTGAGTTGTAAATGTATTTATCAGGAGCACCGAGCTAAAACTAAATGAACTTTAATACAATATGGCTGCAATAATTGAATAATTGAAACTGTTTTAGAGTTTCTGTTTCAACATTGTATTTGATGTAGGTTGTTGTTGATGTTTAGCATTAGACAGAGATATGCTTATATGATATACAAAAGGCGGAGGGGAAAAACAGAAACACCTGTTAATAATATCATCCGGCAAAATAACCATAAAGTTGAATCAACACTGAAACAGTATCGGCTTAAACTGAACATTAAAACCTTTATGAGAGAGGATGTATTGATATATATCGTTCTACATAGTGGGTGTTTTTACGTTTAGGACTTTTAGAACAATATACATATTTTTTTAATGTATTTCCACTTAAGTAAAGTTAACAATATTAATCCAAAAAGTATTTTACTTTGAAAAGAATGAACGGAAGCACGTTTTACCGTTTCCGGCACAACCTCGACCGAGGATTGTCTGACAACTCGTGCAGAAACTTGCCTAAGTTTGATCAACCTTAAAAGCTGAGCAAGTGTTTGTCATCCCTCGCGAATCCTGCCGTGGCTTTCAACTCACCAGTAAAGCGGTCTGACATTTGACGAGTGTTTCCTGCAAATGTAAATATTTCACTTTCTGAAAGTCCGAACCAAACTTCTGCGGCTTGGCTACGCTAGGCTAGGCTAGGCTAGGCTAGGCTAAGCTAAGCTAAGCTAACTCCGGCTAACCCCTTCATGGCTCCTCTCCGGGTTCTGTGTGTACACGGTTACCGGCAGAACGGCGGCTCGTTCCGCGAGAAGACGGGAGCTCTGCGGAAGCTGCTGAAGAAACAGGTGGAGCTGGTTTACCTGAGCGCACCGCACGGCGTCCGGCAAGGCTGCAGCGAAGGTGGGTCATCGTCGGTCGGTCGGTCGTCTGTACCTGTCCCCCCGGCCAACGACACCGAGGAGGGGGGCGGCAACGAGGAGGCGCTGGTGGCGGGCGTGAGAAGCTCCATGTCACTTTGCGGCCACGCTTCAACTCTACAGGGACTTCATAGCTGCAGTTGAACAAAAAGTTACGAACCACATGATGATGTGAGCAAAAACTATGTCAACTCTTTGTCGGCGTCGATCAATCACACGTTACTTGTGTTGCACTTTGCATGGAAACGATGAAACACAACGTGCTCCTCAAACCATTTCATGCACAGAGCGAAGCAATACTGACAGGAAGTGAGGAAATACCATCATACATTTGAAATGAAGAAAAACACTGGAGGACGGCCAACTATAGGACGGACACAGATCTGAAGCAGAATTATTAAAATATTAAACGAGATGGAAAAAAAAGGATGAAGATCAAATACTAACGGAGATGAGCAAGGGACAAAGATAAAATGATTACAATGCTGGAAGAGGAGTGTATAAAACCTTAGAGAGTGTAGGCTAAATACATAGATACATAAACTAAATTAAAGGGATAGTTCAGTGATTTTGAAGTGGGGTTGTATGAATTACTTATGCATAATGGATGTGTCACCTTATGGAGATCAGCGATGTCATTTAACGGAGTTTGGAGGAGAAATGGAAGAAGCGAAAGTCGGACCTGTAAGTAACTCGGACAACGTCACTTAGAAATCACTGAACTGTCCCTTTAGAAGCCAGGCTATAAGGGCACAGGTCTTGATTTTGCTTTTGAAAATATCCCCATTCTCCTCAGGGAGGCTTTTCCACAGACGTGGATCGTGGTAATAAAATGATGCGTCACCGTGAGTTTTTCTTCAAATGCAGGGTTTGATTCAAAGGCAAACACAATGAAAGTTAAAGTTAAATTGAGTGATAAACAACATTCTTATTCTCTGTCTTTAGAGCTGCAATTATTAGTTGAATGAAAGAAAATGTTTCCGCAGGTATGATGATAATCAATTTTTAAATTGAAAACACCAAGAATTCTCTGGTCTTTTTTTTTTTATTGCTTCGAAGAGTGATAGTTTGGGGCCGTTAGTCAGAAAGAAGGAAGACATTTTAGTATCCCAACAAAGACTCTAGGATGATGTGAAAAGGGGATTTATCATTACTTATGGATTCTGTCAAGAAAATGATATTTGCTGTTAGTTTAATTGACCTTTCATTAAGACTAGGTCACATTATATGTGCGCGGCGGCCCTCTCATCCGTGCTGCGTCTCTCAGCACAATGACCACTGTCTTCCACCTATCATTTCAGAAGCTCCGGAGAAGGAGGACGGTTCGGCTCCTGGCCCTGGCGGTGACGAGGACTCCAGGGGCTGGTGGTTTTCGGACGTCCAGGCTCGGAGTTTCAGCGCTCAGCAGCAGTGCGAGGAGAGCCTGGGGCTCGACGAGAGCGTGGCAGTTGTGAGGGAAGCTGTGCAAGTCCAGGGGCCATTCGACGGCATCCTGGGCTTCAGTCAGGGAGCAGCATTCGTGGCCATCCTTTGCTCTCTCCAGGAGCAAAAACTGGAGCCGGAGTTCAGCTTCCGCTTTGCCGTCCTTGTCGCTGGCTTCCGCAGCGCGTGTTTGGAACACTTGAAGTTCTACAGCGCTCCCCTCCGCATCCCCTCCCTGCACGTGTTTGGACTAGAGGACCGAGTCATCCCCGACGACATGAGCAGAGAGCTCCTCCCTTCCTTCCTCGAGCCTCGGGTCCTGACGCATCCCGGTGGCCATTTTGTTCCGGCCGCATCTGCTCACAGACCAACGTACCAGGACTTTCTCAAGAGTTTCCAGTGAGAAGAGCTACAACCTGTGACCTCAGCACTTAGATATGCTTGTTTAATGTTTAATGTCATGATGCTGGGGTTTTTTTCTCTGATCTGATCAGATCCATCCAAAACAGTTCAGCGACTGCTGTTCTTCTCAGGGAAGATGTCTTGTAATAGGCAATAAATAAGAGGACAGCTGTTTATTTAATCTATTTTAGTCTCTGCCTCTTTTTTTGTGACCTGTGTTAAATATCTTTATTTTTATTTTTTACCAGTTGATTCTTTGCTAAAAGGGGATCAGAATCTTTTTTTGTAAAATATATAATTATGGAATAGATTTTAATTTATCATAGTAGGAAGACCAGTGGTGTAATTAATGGTGTTTATTGCGGATTTGTTCCGGTGAAGCGATTTTAATTACACATTGACTGGGAATAGATCAAGATGAAGAGATGAATGCGTTGTCCTCACTTTTGCACAAACAGAAAAAAGTGTCAGAATTGTGAAAAATGAATAACAAGCTTTTAAAGAAGAGTTCACATCTTTCCCTCGTTTCACACCTCCACAATCCTGGTCTCGTTGCTGCATAATTCAAAAGAAAAAGATTGTTGTTTTTTGAAAGGTTGAAAAAATACGTTGGACGCAGGCCCCTTCGTTCTGCCTTCAGTAAGTGAGAGGATCCAACAAGCGCTTTGTTTGAAGTTTACAGAGACCCTCCGCTGACGGCTCAGTCTGGGAATTTGTTTAATTTATTTGTGGAATTAGATGAAAATGGAGATGTGCTATACTTGACTTGGTTTACAGGGGTTTTCGGTAGCAGGAGCACTGCGGCAGAAGAGGAATTGACATTTCCGGGTGCTGGGGGAAACACTTCACCGCGACTGTGCAGAGTTATGTCAAGAATTTTAAGAAGCGGAGCCACAGTGGAAAACCTTATTTCGTAAGTTTTGAGCAGCATTATTTTTGCATAACGTAGCTTTACAGACGCAACAAGCGTTTGCTTGGGACAGTTGTGTATAAACCAAGGGTGAAGGAGGAATCACTACATGTGAACACAATAAATTCACTCACAGCTGTGAGTCTCAGGCCTCATCTCCACATGGTTTCTTGAGTCATTTTCACCCATGTAGAAGTTGCACCTGGTGGCATGTGTCCTGTGACGCCCTCGTCATCCGTCCGGCGGCCGTGTGTAAGTCTCAGTGATTGCTTTCGGTCTTTTTGGGCACGTTTCCTCATGTGTGGGTTATGTAGACAGGTTTTTATGTACGCACAGAAATGCACAGGGTTCAGGGACATGTTGTTCTTTAATAGCAGGAGCATGTGCATGTCAGACTGCGCTCATTCGATTGTTTCCAGATGTGTGCGCTCTCTCGCTCTCTCTCTCCCCTTCCCTTTTTGCTTTTATCTCCTACCTCTACCTCGTTCCGAAACTCTTCCCAACATCCTCCCTCCCTCCCTCCCTCCCTCCCTCATACTGCGTGTCACTAAACCCCACTTTGGGCACAACACACCCGATCACATGTCGGCCACATTCATGACCAGGACAAAAATAGTTTTGTTTGTCTGGATATCTCGAAAAACATCCACTCTCAATCCAAAAACCTACAGACAACTGTGGTCAGTTGTCGGTGGCTAATTAACTTGCTGAGACTTTTTCACAGTTGAGCGGCCTAAAGTCCGCATCCGCCCCCTCGCGCTGTCTCATGTTTAAAACATGTCACCTGCTGCAACGCCCGATGATCTCCTGCTGCCGCTCACACTCGCACACAGATGCCGTGGCGACGTGGCCTCGTTTCTCCATCACAGCTCTCATATTTGTTCTCTCCTGTGCTCCCCTGTGGTCCTTGTGTCCCTCCAAGACCTCAAAGCGCACACACACACACACACACACACACACACACACACACTCTCACTCACACACACACACACTCATACACATGGTTTTGATAACAAGTGAAAGACGAACGGAGAGAGTGAGGGAGCGGGGGAAACGGTAAAAGAAAAACACAGAGGGTCTCTCTTGCCAGTAAGTTTTACAACAGAGCCGTGACTCTCTTCTCAGGAATCCGTTCCCCCTGTTGCACAACAACCGGGAAATAATGGAATGAGAGACAGAGACAGATGAGGGTGGAGTTATCCTCCCTTCCTCCCCGTCTGCCTCCCACTCTCCCTTTGCCTCTCCTACTCTGCCTCTCTGGCCGTTGCAGTTTTTTTTGTTGTTGTTTTTTGAATAAAAAAGGGAGAGTAAGGGCATATTCAAGTCTTCATCGTGAATTGAAGGATCACTTTTTCCCTCTATTGGGAATGGAGCTGGGGGCAGGAGGGTGCGTCAGGGCACAGATGGGCTCTATTTTGATTATGGAGCGTTCGTTGTTATGGGAGACGGCAGGAGGGGAGGGGCAACAGAGCAGCGCGTGTGTCTATATAAGACTTGCACTTAAACTCCAAAGAGCCTGGTCACCCCATGGACCAGGCTCATCCAGAGCCTGACAGAGCCGAACAACTCTGCCCGGTTACTACGGCTGCCACCACTGACAGCTGTCAGTGGAATAATCTGGGATGACAAGATACTCGGGGCCGGGGGTGGGGGGTGCTCGAGATTTCATCACCAGGCCCCCAAACTTTTGGATTTACACTTCTTTTTTTACTTCTGTCTGAACCCTAATCTACAATTTTTCGGCTCCGGACAAAGTGAAGATGCTGAAAACAGAAGGACCGTTGTTTAAGTTTGGATTCTTTTTTTTCCTTTTTTTTAAACCAGAGTTTTCATACCTCTGTAAAAAGATTGGACATTGAATTGATGTTATTATTGTCAGTTAATTTATGGGTTTGTGTGCGTATGTGCTGGCATTGTAAAATTGGTACGCTGGTGCAGATGGATATGATGTAACATCATGCTGGATGCTTTCCAGAGGTATGGCCTGCGTCCAGTATCTCATGGGATTTAGCCGTGCCTCTCTGCTTCCTGTGTGTGTGTGTGTGTGTGTGTGTGTGTGTGTGTGTGTGTGTGTGTGTGTGTGTGTTTGTGTGTGTGTGTGTGTGTGTGTGTGTGTGTGTGTGTGTGTGTGTGTGTGTGTGTGTGTGTGTGTGTGTGGTGGGGGGGGGGGGGGGGGGGGGGGGGGGGAGGGTGTCTTGAGTGCGTCCACATCTGCATAGCAAAAGAAAAAAAATCTGATGACGTGCGAGCTGGCTAGATAGTGCAGTGTGTGTGATGTGTGACGACACCTGAAAGTGGGAACAGGGAGAGTATATTTAGAGCTATCAGTCAAATTGCTATTTAAAGAACAGCAAGGGCAAGGAAAGCCATTTGATGCCAGGGGACATCATAAAACCACACGGTGAAGGAATCCACGAGCGGCGTTCGTGCGACACCTCGGGCCCCGACGCCAGGCAGCAGTGGCTGTCCACGTGTGTGTGTGCACTTGTGTGGATGGGAATTTTCTTTTTCTTTTTCCCTCCATGTGACTGTGATTTGGTCATTTGTTATTCCACGCTTTGCATACCCACAAGCTTTTGGTTTTTCTTCTGCTTTGCGGTCTTCCTGTTTGTGTGGACAAAGTGTCCTCTGGCTGTGGTTGTTGCCGTCGCCTCCGTCAGCGCGCGCATCATTATCTCCTTCTGTCCCCCTCACTGGCTCAGGCATACGGCTAACATCTATTTGTTCACCGGTCGTGTAGCCTTGGAAAAAAAAGAGAAGAAAAAAGTCACAGATTTGGTCTCTTGCTAAATCCTATCTCTGATTGACGGGTCGACATGTTCACTTTGGGTTTGTCTTGTCTCAATGTGACACCAGATGTTAATATGCTCAGAGGTCACGGTGATGTTGATTGTTGTCTAAGCAGGTACGGAGGTGACCTGAGGTCGCGGCCGAGGCCTTCCTGAACTTTGGGCAGCCGCCGGTTGATGTATGATGTCATCTGCGGCAATTTGTCTGCTTCCGGCTATGCCCGACTGTTTCAGAGGGCGTGGCTTTGGCTCCGGCATGGGGAGTTGTGGCTTGGCTGTCCTTAAAGGTGCCCAACTGACACTGCAGGGGCAGATATTAGTCATCGTGACCACGGAGGAGGAGGAGGAGGACTGTGGTGGCGTCAGTATGAAACAGAGGCAGAGAGTCATGTCTTGGCTCACAAAGCCCAAAAGCTCTGAACGCTGTTGCTCACACTTTTGTTTTGTTTCAGGTGATCATGAAGCAGATGATGTGGTGAAAAGGGACATGACAATATTGTTATGTGTGGTGTTTAGCTCAGTGAAATATTGAAGGTATTTTGTCAGTGCCAAAGAAACGATAACAATAAAATAGCTATTGTGGTTAGAACCATATTAAAAAGTATAAAAACCTTGACGGGAATTCAACTATACACAACCTGTTCTCCGCCTTGTACTGGGACTAGATTATGACCTGTTCAGATACGAACATTTATTTGAGGTTAAAAGTTTTTTAGGTTTCCTCATTTATTATGATTATGTATAACAGCAGTCTTATACAGTGGTTAATCCGTGGAATGCTCCTTTAAATTTGGTGTGACCTGCAGTAGTGTGTGTGTGTGTGTGTGTGTGTGTGTGTGTGTGTGTGTGTGTGTGTGTGTGTGTGTGTGTGTGTGTGTGTGTGTGTGTGTGTGTGTGTGTGTGTGTGTGTGTGTGTGTGTGTGTGTGTGTGTGTGTGTGTGTGTGCTATATAACTTTACTTCTCGGCCTTGAACAGTAAGAGTTTATGTGCTGTTGTTTAACTGTCAGCACATGAGCTTTTACGGTGCAGGGAGGCAGAGGATAAACAACTGTTCAGTCTTTTCTCTTCTTTTTCTTTTCATCAATCAAAAAACAAGGACAGAGAAAACGGTGAGGAACACAAGTGCGATGGCCGAGGAAGCATTGAAAAGTGAAACAGTTTCCTCTCCATAATGTTCTGTAAGCCGTCCATTAGTGCGCTTTGTGACGAGTGGTTAGAAAAACAATGTGCCTGCACCACTCTGACCGTGTAATTGCGTATATCATTTTAATCTGTCTTTTACAAATCAGTGGTTTAAAACGGCCTTGAGTCTGCTCAGTTTTGCAGTAAACATACATGTCATAGGTTCGCCACGGTGGAACTGTGCTCCATGTGCTGACTATTTGCCCGCAAATCTCTGAATTATTTAGTTGTCTGTATAAAAAAAAGAATTTTTGAGAAGGAAAAATTCTGTATTTTTCACTTACTTTGAAGACCCCCAAGTGTGGAGGATGTCTGAGAGTTTGGACGGCTGCCACACGTAATCTGAGTGAGAAATCTATGTGTCTGTCATGCTGAAATCTGCAGTGAATTTTCTTCTCCTTTTCCCCCTCTCAGTTACAAACTGTGAAAACCGGACACAGGAGAACATGGGGATCATCTACAGTACAAGGTATGCACCAAACACTGGCAAATGTTTGTATTTGATTTTATTAAATCAGGCACATGTTGCAGCTTGGAAAACGGTTGCTACCTTTGTTACGACCTGTAGAGGGCAGCATAACTCTGGATATCAGTGGAACTTGAGGTGGAGTGGCTCAAGGACTATACTCTACTCTTTGTGAGTGTCAGTTTTTTTGCGAGCAAGCTGCATGTGTGCGTGTCTGCGTGTGGGTTAGCCCACCTGTGTAGACCCAGTGTATGGTTTATGTCTGCCAGCAGGTCACTGCGCGGCCCACTGGGATTTCCCGGCTGTGCTGCTTTGAAGTGAGGCTGCTCTTGTCTGATAAACAAGAGGTCGGAACAGGTGTTGGAGCCGGCTGACTCATCCGTTCAGCATCCGTGCTCGCTGATTTTATGACTGTACCCGGGGGTCGAGCCGTAAAGAAACTCATTATATCCAATAAAAATACAGATGAAACAATATGTGTCATTATGTGTCATTGCGTGCTTGGTTGTTAAGCTGCCCTCGGGGGAAACAGGTAGATTGCATCATGGGTATTTTGTCACATAAAGTTACATCAGAACAAAAAGAATTACAACATTAAAGGACTTTCGAAGGACTTGCACAGAAACTAACAGCGATAACAAAAGTCAAACTGAAAAACTCGGGACAGCAGAGTACAAGGATGACTGAACGACCTCTGACCTACTTTCTAAATGACAGGAGCTACATCAGAAACAAACTTAACCATTAGCTACAACGAAACTTTTCCAGTCTTCTCTCTCCTTTCCTCGCGGCAGCTGTCCCTAACGACCATGGCTGTAGACTGTTACCATGTTCCTGTTGCTAGAGTAACAATCTAAAGCCACGGTCGCCATGGAGACAGCAGGGTGGAGGAGGAGGAGCCGGAGTCGGCATGGTAACTGGAAACTGGAAGCTGCAAGGTCTCATTGGTTTGCGCGTGGGTATTACGCACTTCGACAGTGTAGGACTCCCCCAATGCAAGCCCACACAGGTTTCCTTTCTGTGCCGGAGAGAGAAAAGAGACGGAGCAGGAGAGGCACAGAGAAATCTTCAACACGTGTAGTTAACTTCCACCATTTTAAAAGCACTGCGCAGTATTACCATGGTGCTTCTTTCTTTTCTTCAGGTTGACATCGCTCCAGCGCGGTGTCCGGTGCATTGCCAGGCTTCAGTAGCCATGACTGTAGACTGTTACTGTACTGTGACACTGTATAAGCAGTAAGCAGTCTAAAGCCAAGGTGCTGATGCTCTGGCCAGGTTAGGAGGATGGGGAGGAGATTGGAGAAAAGGACAGACCGGCCACTTGTGGTATCCTGCATCAGCGAAAAGAGGAGAGGACATATAGGTGTGACATTACTGAAATCAAACTGGACACAATCCTCTAGAGGTGAATGATGGTCAATAACGTCCTTGATGACCAGGGGGCATCCCAGTGACCTCAATAGTTTTCATTGGACAACAGTGAATAGATAAGATGCTCTGACTGTTGTTTCAGCACCATCTCCGCATCATTATTCTCAACCCTGTGTGATTAATTCAAAACAACATGTTGCTGACTAAAACGTGAGGGGGGTACTATTAAAAATCAGCATTTAGTGCTATAATCTGAACTTAATTAAGGTGTGGAACAATTACAAACTGGTGTTGGGGCACTGGGA